>NC_064627.1:164253898-164558798 GCF_023864275.1 Schistocerca cancellata | reverse complement strand
ATGGTAGCACTGCTGCTCATGTTTCAAGATCCTTAGTGATGATACTTGGCAAACTGACTTAGTGGGAAGAGTCATTATCATCCTCTCGATTTTATTTATAGGATAAACAACCATCCTTCTATATAGTACATCATTCAAAAGATCAAAAATCATCTTATTATAGTACACACATGATATTAGGACTGTAGAGTTGTCCTTATTGGCTGGCAAAACTACAGTTTCCTTGACATCTTGCAGATATTGCAATGGTACTCATCTCCCTTGGAGATCGATCTTAGCATTGGCACCTTGGTAAGTGCTCTACAGCTTTGTGGTGAACTCTCTTGAATATGATGATGATTTGAAATATGATGAGACTGGTATCATGGTACAAACACTAAGTTCCTGGGCCATCATAATTAAGGAATCTGTTGAAATAAAGATGTCAGGAAACCTAATAAGAAGGGACAGAGGTTTCAATTTAAATGATGTGTGGAGTCCAGCACTCAATTTATTAAAATCTCACAAGCCGCCACATCCAACAGAGTTGGAAAATGTTGAAAAAATTTGCATTTCATGGAATATCAGTGCGAGCTCTGAAAAACAAGAGCATTGTGGGCATCAGGATCATACTCGGCTATAAATAGCAACACAAGACAAACAATAGTTCACAGTGTGGTTAAAATCCAAGCTGCAGGTACACGTAACAGCAATACTCGCAGCACCTAAAGAAGATTGCTGGATCAGTCATCAAAATATTGTGTATAAAAATGAAATAACAGCTTGGCAGGACACCTAGAAATACACCATTAATCTTAAGTTAGTTTTTCTTTGGTTTTTTGGCCATTGTTGTGGAATTTGAACAATCAAGTGTGGTAAATTGCAATTATCTTATTACATTTTCAGTCAACTTCCATACTAATAACAGCCAACTCAGAGTAATCCTTGCAGGAGTCATCTGCTTAATTAGGCTTCACATTAAAAAATCACTAAGGTTTTCTCCACCTGGATGAGCACATCTCTGTTATAAAAATGGAGACATTTTTTCAGTTGTGATCAGGCTAGATTATCATCAGTTTAATGCTGTTGAAAAATTAATAATTCACAAGCTGTTTGTTGTTCTTGATACTATGATGAATGTACTTAACTGTAGCTGCCAATAATCAGTTTGTTGCACAACAGAGAAAAGAGATGATTGATTCAGAGGATGATTCTCTTAACTACCAAATTAGATAGTTTTTTAATGCTGTTGAAAAATTAATAATTCACAAGCTGTTTGTTGTTCTTGATACTATGATGAATGTACTTAACTGTAGCTGCCAATAATCAGTTTGTTGCACAACAGAGAAAAGAGATGATTGATTCAGAGGATGATTCTCTTAACTACCAAATTAGATAGTTTTATCATGTAGTAAATTTAAAGACAAATGAATTTGAGTATTTTCAAGTGTTTACAGCTGTAAACTTATTCTAGCTATTCACAGTCATTATAATGTAGCACTTCTACCATACAGTATCATGTAGGTTGGCACCATCATTCATCATCAGAATATATGGCAGTAGCCCATTCATTTTAAGTATATAGACACAAATCTGGGTTTTACCTGTAGTAAAACCAACCAAATCCTTTTGGGAGGTTTACTGATTCCAATTATTTACTGTAGTTCGACTTGCTCTTGGCCACCACATGTAGCTCCTATATTTGTTAGATCATTTTTATGTTAATATTTTGCATCATAAACAATTACCTTCAGTTTTTGATTATATAAAATGAAGGTTTTTCTGTGTCACTTGGATTGCCTGCATTCATGTTTGATATAAACCTGGCGTGTCTAACTTCAGTTTTTAATAGCAGTTTTTAAGTAGTCATCCCATCATGCTGTTTCTTTTAGAATACTTATTTAACTCCATCACTCACATAATTTCTTTACAGTTGCTGCCATCACCTCTTGTAGAGTAACCCCACTCTTCATTTGGTAATCTGTTTCCCTTTCAGGGACACAAAGTGAGATGGTGCAGTGGTAAGACACTGGACTCATATTAAGGAGGACTCATATTAAGGAGGCCATCCACATTTAGGCTTTCCATGATTTCCCTAAATAATAATGCAAGGACAATTTCTTTACCCATCCTTCCCCAATCCGAGATTGTGCTTCATCTCTGATTACCTTGTTGTCAACTAGACATTAAACCATATTCTTCTTTCCTTTCCTTCCTTTCTTTCAGTAACAACCTACCACTATTCCCTTTTGTTTCTTCTTCCCCACCAAGTTTTTATTTTTGGTGATCTCTGATTACAAAGTTGACGGAGCTTTTTCAATATTATATACACTCCTGGAAATGGAAAAAAGAACACATTGACACCGGTGTGTCAGACCCACCATACTTGCTCCGGACACTGCGAGAGGGCTGTACAAGCAATGATCACACGCACGGCACAGCGGACACACCAGGAACCGCGGTGTTGGCCGTCGAATGGCGCTAGCTGCGCAGCATTTGTGCACCGCCGCCGTCAGTGTCAGCCAGTTTGCCGTGGCATACGGAGCTCCATCGCAGTCTTTAACACTGGTAGCATGCCGCGACAGCATGGACGTGAACCGTATGTGCAGTTGACGGACTTTGAGCGAGGGCGTATAGTGGACATGCGGGAGGCCGGGTGGACGTACCGCCGAATTGCTCAACACGTGGGGCGTGAGGTCTCCACAGTACATCGATGTTGTCGCCAGTGGTCGGCGGAAGGTGCACGTGCACGTCGACCTGGGACCGGACCGCAGCAACGCACAGATGCACGCCAAGACCGTAGGATCCTACGCAGTGCCGTAGGGGACCGCACCGCCACTTCCCAGCAAATTAGGGACACTGTTGCTCCTGGGGTATCGGCGAGGACCATTTGCAACCGTCTCCATGAAGCTGGGCTACGGTCCCGCAAACCGTTAGGCCGTCTTCCGCTCACGCCCCAACATCGTGCAGCCCGCCTCCAGTGGTGTCGCGACAGGCGTGAATGGAGGGACGAATGGAGACGTGTCGTCTTCAGCGATGAGAGTCGCTTCTACCTTGGTGCCAATGATGGTCGTATGCGTGTTTGGTGCCGTGCAGGTGAGCGCCACAATCAGGACTGCATACGACCGAGGCACACAGGGCCAACACCCGGCATCATGGTGTGGGGAGCGATCTCCTACACTGGCCGTACACCACTGGTGATCGTCGAGGGGACACTGAATAGTACACGGTACATCCAAACCGTCATCGAACCCATCGTTCTACCATTCCTAGACCGGCAAGGGAACTTGCTGTTCCAACAGGGCAATGCACGTCCGCATGTATCCCGTGCCGCCCAACGTGCTCTAGAAGGTGTAAGTCAACTACCCTGGCCAGCAAGATCTCCGGATCTGTCCCCCATTGAGCATGTTTGGGACTGGATGAAGCGTCGTCTCACGCGGTCTGCACGTCCAGCACGAACGCTGGTCCAACTGAGGCGCCAGGTGGAAATGGCATGGCAAGCCGTTCCACAGGACTACATCCAGCATCTCTACGTTCGTCTCCATGGGAGAATAGCAGCCTGCATTGCTGCGAAAGGTGGATATACACTGTACTAGTGCCGACATTGTGCATGCTCTGTTGCCTGTGTCTATGTGCCTGTGGTTCTGTCAGTGTGACCATGTGATGTATCTGACCCCAGGAATGTGTCAATAAAGTTTCCCCTTCCTGGGACAATGAATTCACGGTGTTCTTATTTCAATTTCCAGGAGTGTATACAAATCTCACTCCGTGATCTCCATTTGTATGTTCACTCACCATCAGCAGGTCTGTAAATGATTATAGAGTTGCAGTTCTCTCTTGTGATAGTAGAACATCCACCAAAGTACATTAGTGTTATCTTTAGTATTGTCACCACGCCTCGTAGATTATATAAAGGATACGAACAGCAAACAATGTTGGAAAGATGTGGTGGTGTTTACTCATGTGACACAATGTTATCAGCACCTGACAGTGTTTGAAAAGAGCATCATTGTGGATCTCCATTTGGCCGGCTTATCAAATCTTGCAATATCCAGATTTGTGAGCCATTCAGGCTTGACAGTGGTCCATTGTTGTATTGCATGGGAACATGAGAACAGGCATACTAGTCATCAAGGTTCTGGTTGACCATGTCTGACCCCACAATGGAGTGTTACAGTACTGGGTACCAAGAACATCATAACCTCTTCACATCTTTGCCTGCCTTTCGAGAACAAGTAATGGACTCCCCATAACATTCCGTCGCGCCACATCCTTGGTTGGAGACTAGCATCAACTAAACTGCAGAATTACCATCCCATACATGGGCTTCCATTGACACCACAATTCAAATGGCTCCATTGAAGTGTTGCCACGACCAGGAAGATGGACTGCTGATTAATGGTGAATCACGCTCCTGCACTACCACAGATCTTCGTCAGTGAATGTGACAGCAACCTGAAGAGAGTCCCATTGTTCCAGTGCAATGTTTCAGAGAGGCACTGTGGTGTTCCTTTTGGCAACGTGATTTGGGGAGCCTGGGTATGATGTCAGGTCATAGCTGGTAGTGACAGGAGCAGCTCTGGCAGTGCAATAATACATAATGGACGTCTTGCAGTTTTGTATCAGTTTTAAGGTGCCATTTTTCAACATGACAATGCTCATCTACACATGGCATGTGTGTCTATGAATTGTCTGCATGTTGTTGACGTACTCTTGTGGCCAGTGGGATCCCCAGATCTGTCCCCGATTGAAAATGTGAGGAACCTTTTGTGTCAACTCCTTGCCAGTGTTAGTAGCCAAGATATCGAGGACCAGTTACAACAGTTGTGGATAATCTTACCTCTGGAGAGGATACAACAGCTTTATGACATCCTTCCCAATGTGCATCAAGGCCAGAGGGGGTGCAACATCATACTGATAAGTGGACTCACACTGCTATGTTCTGTGTAAGTTGGACTTGATTTTGTTATCAGAGAAAGAACATCACATACCCTCTCAACCAGTAAAGTTTCACTTCATTTTCACCTCATTTTATGGTTGCTTCACTTTTTTTGTCTGGCAGTGTACTTTAATACCTCTGATAATCTTCCAGGCTTTGGGATATGTTAAAATATATCAGTGATAGTTCTACTTTTAGCACCCTAACTGTAGTGATTGTTGGTTTTAATTCATATAACTGACAGTTTAATTGTTCACTGAATAGGAAACTAAATTTCACTATAAATGTGTGGGTCTTTAAGTTATTTGAACATTCCTCTATCATCATCATCATCATCATCATCATCATGATTATTATTATTTTATTCATAGGCCAATGATCTCTTTATCCAAGAGGGATATTACTCATTTCAGTTTTATTCTACTTGATCTCATTAATTCACAAACTAAGTAATTTTATTCTTTCCTCTTCGTCTGTTCAAAGCCCAAATTCTGCAGAGGTCTATCTCCTGGTAGTCAGCTACTATCATTTGCACTTGATGTAAGGAGATTCTTATTACAAGATGCACTATAGCATAAATTATGAGTTTATCCATCTCTGACCTCCAATACTAAAGATAATTACTTGAGTTCCACCAATTGCCACTTTTAAGGTTCCTTGCAGGTTCTCATATTCGTAGCAACACGCACATGCCTGCACAGGCAGTAACCTACTTCATACTGTAGACAGTCTCCCTCACCTTTCACGAAGGATTAGACCTTTAAAGAAATAGTTTCTATGATAATAATGTGGAGGAAAAAGAGATTACTATATTCCACGGAGATGACACATTAAGCTGCAGACAGGCACAACAAAGAGACACTTGCACATTAGCTTTCAGCCACAGCCTTCATCAGAAAAAGGCGCACACACATACATTCATTCACACAAGCAAGCACACCTTATGCACACATTACCACCATCTCCAGCAGCTCGGCCCAGAATGCCAGTATTCCGATCCGAGCTGTTGGAGATGGCAGTCGTGTGCTGCGTAAGGTGTGTGTGTGTGTGTGTGTGTGTGTGTGTGTGTGTGTGTGTGTGTGTTTCTCTTTTTTAAAGAAGGTGTCTTTTAGTTGTCTGTCTTCAACTTAATATGTCATCTTAATGGCAAGTAGGAATCTATCGTTTCCTTACCTTGTTGATATTCGAACATGGAGTTTTCATTGTTTGTTTAGTTTTTGTGATAATGTATTCTTTTTTTTAAATTCATTTTCCATGTAGGTGTTTGAGTTGAAGTTTAACAAAACACATGTATGTAATGGAAATCTGTTAAATTCTGTTTCAGCAGCCCAAGAAGTCTGCACCAAGAGTACTCTCGGCAAAGAAGTCATTACTTCATGTTCGTAAAGGGACACCAAGACCGTGTAACAAACCATCCTCACAAGAACAGAGGGAGGACGTGAAAGGAAGAGCATCACAGAATTTTCTTCAACTTCCACCACTGGTGTCACCACCACCACCACCACCACCACCACCACCACCAGCACCAGCTTCATCATTATCATCATCATCAGCAGCAGCAGCCACACCAGCAACGTCAGCAGCAAATCCATCCATGCGATTTCGACTAGCTCCTTTAAATACCAGCCTTAGTTCTAAGACTGCTGTGGATGCAAATCAGCCAGACTGTTGTGAAGAAAAATCTCTGGATAATAAACAGAACTTTCAACTCCTAAATAACAGTAATCAGATTCACCATACTTTAAAGAAAGAACCAAAAGAATTAGAAAAATTACACAGTCTTTCACCTTTGGCATCTAGCACAGTTAAACACATAATAAACAAAAGATCAAGTTACTCAGGAGTTCACAGTGGTAGTAGTTCTAGTCGCGATAATGTCCAGAAAAATAGTGAATGGAATAGAAGAAGTCTGCCATCATTGGAGAAGCACAAGTCGGAAATGAAAAGGTCAGGTAAACAGTCTGTTAATCATGTTATGGTTAACAGAGGTAAGAATACAAATGTCTTGGGCACTTCAAATATAGCGATTGTTGAAGAGGAAGGTGATTCCAGTGCTGTAAATGTAGACCCAGATTTTTCACCACCATCAAATGCCATACCAGTTCCTTCAAAAGAAGCAACCACATTTACTTTGTCTCAGGTTCCACGAGAGAGAATAACATCTGTTGGTAGTGGTAGGTATCGTGTGTCTCGTCTTGTTTTGGATGAAGAATGCCGTCCAAAAACGTCCCCTGACAAACTATCACAGCATGAAAAATCAACTCTTGAAATGTGGGGAATTTTGACAGACACAAAGTGGCATAGGCATCGTAGACGGTCATCTCATTGTAATTCAAGTGTTGATTTACTTGGATTCCCTGCCAATAAAAACAAGGACAATGAGAACCCTGTAGCTCATAACAGAGTAAGCGATGAGAAGCCAGTGTCATTCAGGTCATCACTGTCTGATCTACCAGCACGTTCACCAAAGTTTGGTCGAAGAAGTTTGAATAGCAGTGTGGATGTCACCAAAGAACAGAAAAGATCAGAATGGTACCAACCAATGGCAGCAGAAAGATCTGTGCGTAAGCCACTGCTTCATCTTAGCCCAAAAATGAATTCAGAGGGAAATACTCTACAGATTCTACCAGTCCTTGAAACAAAGTTACCTCATTTGTCTGTTCCTGAGGCACCACTTCCCAAGAAACCTATGCGCATTCGTTGTGCTGAATGCAAGAAAAGGCTTAACATTACTAACACATACACGTGCCGTTGTGAGAAAACCTTCTGCTCTGCACATCGCTACTCGGAATTGCACAGCTGCACTTACGATTACAAGTCTGAGGGCCGAAAGCTGTTGGAACAGTCTAATCCACTGGTAACTGCACCAAAACTTCCCAAGATTTAGTTCACATGGAAAAATGGGCGTTCATTTAAAAAAATCTTCCAGAAATTGTATGTATATAATGTAAAGCTTGTTGTCTAGTGTACTCAAAGGTAATGTAAACTGTAATATTAACTTTTTTTTGACAAATCAGTTGCTGCCTTTTGTATTGTCCTGATGGCTTTGCTATTAATGAAGTACTGTTGTTCAACTTCTGTTAATTTGATTAAATTTTTTATCATTCAGATATATTTTCTTTCCTGGTGGTGCATCTAAATACCACACACACACACACACACACACACACACACACACACACACACACACAAATTTTTAACAAATTTTCTCAGCAAAATATTCTTAGAATATTGGATATACAAAGAATTAAAGAATTTTTATAGGTATATTGAGTCTTGAGTCTGAAAAAGTTTAGAACTTTGGGATAATATAAAACTTCTGCTGTCCAAGCTGTATGATTTTCAATGTTGACATTGATGTAGTGTTTCAGATTCAGATCAAATTTTCTCCAACTTCTGTGCTTCTCAAGGTGTTCTCCTGTAATTGGCTTTGAAATATAAACACAGTATTAATTATTACTGAGCTGCCAAAAAGTATTTGTAAAGAACTGTCCATTACAACAGTACTTAAAGTGTTATAAGATACAAATGTTAGCTAATAAATTCTGTGATCTATGTAAGCATAATAAACTATTTGCATTGTTGTTTTTCATAATTGCCAGTATTTTTTCTTTTTTTCTCCTTTGTTTCTCCCTCCCATCCTTACCCCTCCACAGAGATATTTCGTTGCAAGTTTCAGTGAAGAGCAAAATTTTAAATTTCTCTATATATGGTCACTGATAATATGATTGAATGGAATGTCACCCACCATTGCCTTTCTCTCATTTAAGTTGTAGGAAATGGTAATTAGAGATAATTTCCTTATATAATTTCTTATGATATTTCATTTTGATAGTATATGTGTGTAGCATGCTTTGGTACAGTTTCTATCAGCAGATGCCAATTTGGAATATCGTTATACATAAAAACTGGCTGTGATTATTATTTCATATTTGTCTGAAATAAAGATATTGACATTGAGGCTTAAGATATGTAAATAATGACGTCAACACTGAAAAAGGGATTTGATGACAGATAGTCCATCAAAAAAGGAGATGGTCAATAAACTCATTGTAACGGTGTTCCTTTTGTTGGCTCTGCAGAAATAATATTACCTAAATGTGCCATCTCTGTCTGCCTGGATAAAGATGCAAAGCTGAAATTAGTCACTGACCTAATATACGTGCACACTATATGACATATGTGGTTCAGTCAAAACACTTTCTCATTTGTACAATGATAAGAATGCCCACTCATAATATTAGAATGAATCTATACTAGATCACTGCACGGAAAACTACATCATACATCAGCACACTATTTTGCAAGAGAGTGATTCCATGGAGGTCATTTTAGGAGTTCTGGATAACATGAGAAAGAACTCGAAACATTATTCTATGATACCACTTTACAAGTTTTAATAAAACTAGGGTACACTAGATTACAGTTGGGGTGATGAGGAGATGAACAGAGGGAGGGGAGGTGAAGGGAGATAGATAGGGGGAGGAGCAGATGAACAGAGAGGGAGGGAGGAGGAGATGAACAAAGAAAGGGAAACAGATGGGAGGATGAGAGTGTAACATATATCCAATGCCCATACATATTTAGCAGTTGTGAAGCATTGCCAGATTCTTTAGTAAAATGTAAAAACAACGAAATATTAGTGTTGGCTCATGTGAGTAGTATTAGACATGGCAAATAAGGTAAATACTCCTAGTACACATTTTTACGAGTTTGGTTCAGGGTAGTGCTGCCTGTGAATTGAAACAATCAAACTAGTCAGTCAAGTGTGGGACGCCAGTATTGTACACTCAATCTCGAAAATCTGAAGATGATCATTTTTATGCTGAAGATACTGCGTATGATTTATCTAATTCAAGTAAGAAGGTTTCTCTAACTTCTTATGTTGCATACATATTATGTTAGCATAATGTATCTGATGAAATAACATAATACAGTAAAAACTCGATTAACCGTCACTCTTTAAACCGTCAGTTTCTGTTAACCGTCACTGCTGTAACATCATAATAATACTGTAATAACAGAATGCTCGCTTTGTTTATTTACTCTATTTTAGTGGGAAATGAATGTACCCGCCCGCCGTAGAGTGGTACATAAAATATGACCTTCAGTTGACGTGCTAACACATCTCCCCCTTTTCTTGTCTTTGTCTCACTTGTGAGTCAACAATCATCACTGGATCAGTTTCCAGTTGTGGCGAGAAGACTGTAATTGTCGCAGTGTATCTAACGGGCTGTGCCGTGTTACGTGTTTCCCACTTGAATAAGCTTTATTGACTAATATTTTACACTACCGTATTTAGTGGCGGTATGTGTGATACAGTGACTTGATAAAATGTCTGAAAAACGTAAACGTGTTGTTTTAGGACTTAATCAAAAACATGAAATTATAAAACGCTTCAGAAAGGGCGAAACTGCGACAAGTGTAGCGCTGTTTTATGCTATTGGAAGAACAACAGTTAACAATATAAAACGTGATGCTGATAAAATAGAACAACACGTGTCAACAATGCAGAGCATAGATGGAGCTGTATGAACAAGAAAGACAATGAAACCTGCAAAATATGATGAATTGGACACTGCAATGTACCGATGGTTTATACAAGCAAGACGTCAGGGGATTCCACTTTCAGGGCCTATAATAATGGCCAAGGCTGTTGAAATGAATAACAAACTTGATGGTGACTCATCTTTTAAAGCAAGAATCGGATGGCTCGACAAGTTTAAATTTCATCATGGCATTCGCCAACTTGATATCAGTGGAGAAAAACTCGGTGCAGATAGCTCTGTAATTACTGAGTTCCAGGAACAATTTAAAGAAAAAATGGCTGAATTGAATCTTGTAAGGGAGCAAGTTTACAATTGTGATGAAACTGGGCTTCATTGGAAGGCTTTACCACAAAAAAACATTAGCATCACTCTCTGAAAAAGCTGCTCCAGGTTTCAAAGTACAAAAAGATCGCATCATTGCTATGGTTTGCGCAAATGCGACTGGCAATCATAGGCTACCCCTACTTGTGATTGGGAAATCAAGAAAACCTCGTGCATTCAAGAATTTGAATTTGAATGCTCTCCCTGCACAATACTATGTCCAGAAGAGTGCTTGGATGGATCAATCAATTTTTTCTGACTGGTTTCACAAACAATTTGTACCTCAAGTTAGAGCACATTTGGCTGAAAAAAAGTTGCCACAGAAAACGCTATTGCTATTAGACAATGCCCCAACGCACCCTACTTGTGAAATGAAAAGTGATGACGGCAACATAACGTCACTCTTCCTTCCAGCAAACACAACTCCACTTATACAGCCCATGGATCAGGGAATCTTCGAAAACATGAAATGTCGTTATAGAAAAATATTTATCAAAAGTTTGCCATTTTCAATGTTGCCAGTGCATGGAGTGATTTGTCAGTGTCAAATCTCAAGAACGGCTGGACTAAACTTTGGCCTCAACCTAGAGGTCAAGAATCGGAGGAACCTGAGTGTGTGACAGTTGGCAAGATGGTTAATTTGTGCAATAATTTACAAATCAGCACAAATTTGATGTCAGAAGAAGTATCAGAGTGGTTAGAGTGTGACAAAGTGGATGGGGGTTTTCAAATTTTGAGTGATGATGAAATTGTTTCCAGCATAAGTGCCACCAAAGAAGAAGAAGAAGAAGAAGAAGGGGCTGGTGAAGACGAGTGTTTAAACCATGAAGAAAAACAAACTATTAGCCATTCGGAGGCCGAAACAATGCTGTCCAAGTGTATAGAATGGTTTGAAAGTCAAGAAGAGGCTAATGCAACGCAGGCACTACTGCTCCGAAAAATATGAAATATTGCCACGGTGACAGCTCGAACATCAAAAAGGCAGAAGACATTGACTGACTATTTCGAAGCTAGATAAACTATTTCACCCGCAAGTTTATAGTACAGTGCAGTACTGTACATTCTGTATTTTGCAACTTTTGTAGCTACTGTATGGATGTTTTTTATCATGTAATAAATAGTTTTATTTGCTATTACAATTGTGTTTAATTTGTTTTCGCTCCGAAATATTATTATATTACTGTGAGAGTGATGTGTGTTTATACATAAAATAACTGATTGAGGTTATGTTTTGGAGGAATACAGTGTTTCTGTTATCCGTCTATTCGCTCAGCCGTCACAACCACGGTCCTGAAGATGATGGCTAATCGAGCTTCCACTGTACAATGTTATTTTTCTTTTCAATATTTCTCTGCTATTATGTTAGACAGGGTGTTGTGTGTAACCAAGTTTCCACACAAGAAGGAACTATTAGAAATATTAATCATTCTCATAATGTATCCTTCCTTTTCACTGTATTAGAGACTTAAACTCCCCCCCCCCCTCCCTCCATTTACTCATAAACTGTAAAGAACATGCTAGAATTCTTTCTTTCTGCTCACCCCCGTTATTTTCATGCCCTGCAATGATGAGAGGCATAAAAGAGGGACATTTATTTAAAAATTAATTAATAAACTTCATTCTAAAGTAAGAAAAAACTGTTTTACTTTGTTTCTTGAGCTACAAGAGTGGAAAATTATTCTGAAAATTCCTGGAAGTGAATAGAGGAGACAGAGATAACAGGCTGGCACTGGGGTAAGTAGATTTACATACGTGACTGGCACTCAGAGAGTTAATACTAAAGGAAGGGGTAAGGTTTTTGCAATGACATATTGGTATGATGTGTTCAGGCAGTCATCTGGAATAATTTGGGAAACCCCAAATCAGAGTGACTATCATGTAAGCCAGTCTCTATCCTCTAAATTCACAGTGTTTATTCTTCACAGTGCATTTTAGTGATTACAGTTAATTGTATTGAGACACAAAAGCAAGGCTAAAGTTCTCAAATCATCAGCCACTTGTTATCTACTGTCAGATAAAAGCCGCCTCTAGATACCACTATCCATTACATTTTTCAGCTATGCACATGTAAGATACTGCTACATGTGTCCTGTTACTCCCATTAGGTAACCATCTCAGCCCTTCCTTGTTGTTGTGGTCTTCAGTCCTGAGACTGGTTTGATGCAGCTCTCCATGCTACTCTATCCTGTGCAAGCTTCTTCATCTCCCAGTATCTACTGCAACCTATATCCTTCTGAATCTGCTTAGTGTATTCATCTCTTGGTCTCCCTCTACGATTTTTACCCTCCACACTGCCCTCCAATGCTAAATTTGTGATCCCTTGATGCCTCAAAACATGTCCTACCAACCGATCCCTTCTTCTAGTCAAGTTGTGCCACAAACTTCTCTTCTCCCCAATCCTATTCAATACCTCCGCATTAGTTACGTGATCTACCCACCTTATCTTCAGCATTCTTCTGTAGCACCACATTTCGAAAGCTTCTATTCTCTTCTTGTCCAAACTAGTTATCGTCCATGTTTCATTTCCATACATGGCAACACTCCATACAAATACTTTCAGAAACGACTTCCTGACACTTAAATCTATACTCGATGTTAACAAATTCCTCTTCTTGAGAAACGCTTTCCTTGCCATTGCCAGTCTACATTTTATATCCTCTCTACTTCGACCACCATCGGTTATTTTACTCCCTAAATAGCAAAACTCCTTTACTACTTTAAGTTTCTCATTTCCTAATCTAATTCCCTCAGCATCACCCGACTTAATTTGACTACATTCCATTATCCTCGTTTTGCTTTTGTTGATGTTCATCTTATATCCTCCTTTCAAGACACTGTCCATTCCGTTCAACTGCTCTTCCAAGTCCTTTGCTGTCTCTGACAGAATTACAATGTCATCGGCAAACCTCAAAGTTTTTACTTCTTCTCCATGAATTTTAATACCTACTCCGAATTTTTCTTTTGTTTCCTTTATTGCTTGCTCAATATACAGATTGAATAACATCGGGGAGAGGCTACAACCCTGTCTTACTCCTTTCCCAACCACAGCTTCCCTTTCATGCCCCTTGATTCTTATAACTGCCATCTGGTTTCTGTACAAACTGTAAATAGCCTTTCGCTCCCTGTATTTTACCCCTGCCATCTTCAGAATTTGAAAGAGAGTATTCCAGTTAACATAGTCAAAAGCTTTCTCTAAGTCTACAAATGCTAGAAACGTAGGTTTGCCTTTCCTTAATCTTTCTTCTAAGATAAGTCGTAAGGTCAGTATTGCCCCACGTGTTCCAACATTTCTACGGAATCCAAACTGATCTTCCCCGAGGTCGGCTTCTACCAGTTTTTCCATTCGTCTGTAAAGAATTCGCATTAGTATTTTGCAGCTGTGGCTTATTAAACTGATAGTTCAGTAATTTTCACATCTGTCAACACCTGCTTTCTTTGTGATTGGAATTATTATATTCTTCTTGAAGTCTGAGGGTATTTCGCCTGTCTCATACATCGTGCTCACCAGATGGTAGAGTTTTGTCAGGACTGGCTCTCCCGAGGCCATCAGTAGTTCAAATGGAATGTTGTCTACTCCCGGGGCCTTGTTTCAACTCAGGTCTTTCAGTGCTCTGTCAAACTCTTCACGCAGTATCTTATCTCCCATTTCATCTTCATCTACATCCTCTTCCATTTCCATAATATTGTCCTCAAGTACATCGCCCTTGTATAAACCCTCTATATACTCCTTCCACCTTTCTGCCTTCCCTTCTTTGCTTAGAACTGGGTTGCCATCTGAGCTCTTGACATTCATACAAGTGGTTCTCTTTTCTCCAAAGGTCTCTTTAATTTTCCTGTAGGCAGTATCTATCTTACCCCTAGTGAGACAAGCCTCTACATCCTTACATTTGTCCTCTAGCCATCCCTGCTTAGCCATTTTGCACTTCCTGTCAATATCATTTTTGAGACGTTTGTATTCCTTTTTGCCTGCTTCATTTACTGCATTTTTATATTTTCTCCTTTCATCAATTAAATTCAATATTTCTTCTGTTACCCAAGGATTTCTATTAGCCCTCGTCTTTTTACCTACTTGATCCTCTGCTGCCTTCACTACTTCATCCCTCAGAGCTACCCATTCTTCTTCTACTGTATTTCTTTCCCCCATTCCTGTCAATTGTTCCCTTATGCTCTCCCTGAAACTCTCTACAACCTCTGGTTCTTTCAGTTTATCCAGGTCCCATCTCCTTAAATTCCCACCTTTTTGCAGTTTCTTCAGTTTCAATCTGCAGTTCATAACCAATAGATTGTGGTCAGAATCCACATCTGCCCCAGGAAATGTCTTACAATTTAAAACCTGGTTCCTAAATCTCTGTCTTACCATTATATAATCTATCTGATACCTTTTAGTATCTCCAGGATTCTTCCAGGTATACAACCTTCTTTTATGATTCTTGAACCAAGTGTTGGCTATGATTAAGTTATGCTCTGTGCAAAATTCTACAAGGCGGCTTCCTCTTTCATTTCTTCCCCCCAATCCATATTCACCTACTATGTTTCCTTCTCTCCCTTTTCCTACTGACGAATTTCAGTCACCCATGACTATTAAATTTCCGTCTCCCTTCACTACCTCAATAATTTCTTTTATCTCGTCATACATTTCATCTGTTTCTTCATCATCTGCAGAGGTAGTTGGCATATAAACTTGTACTACTGTAGTAGGCATGGGCTTTGTGTCTATCTTGGCCACAATAATGCGTTCACTATGCTGTTTGTAGTAGCTAACCCGCACTCCTATTTTTTTATTCATTATTAAACCTACTCCTGCATTACCCCTATTTGATTTTGTATTTATAACCCTGTAATCACCTGACCAAAAGTCTTGTTCCTCCTGCCACCGAACTTCACTAATTCCCACTATATCTAACTTTAACCTATCCATTTCCCTTTTTAAATTTTCTAACCTACCTGCCCGATTAAGGGATCTGACATTCCACGCTCCGATCCGTAGAACGCCAGTTTTCTTTCTCCTGATAACGACATCCTCCTGAGTAGTCCCCGCCCGGAGATCCGAATGGGGGACTATTTTACCTCCGGAATATTTTACCCAAGAGGACGCCATCATCATTTAATCATACAGTAGAGCTGCATGTCCTCGGGAAAAATTACGGCTGTAGTTTCCCCTTGCTTTCAACCGTTCGCAGTACCAGCACAGCAAGGCCGTTTTGGTTAATGTTACAAGGCCAGATCAGTCAGTCATCCAGACTGTTGCCCCTGCAACTACTGAAAAGGCTGCTGCCCCTCTTCAGGAACCACATGTTTGTCTGGCCTCTCAACAGATACCCCTCCGTTGTGGTTGCACCTACGGTACGGCCATCTGTATCGCTGAGGCACGCAAGCCTCCCCACCAATGGCAAGATCCATGGTTCATGGACCTTCCTTATTTCTTGAAATCTGGAAAGAACTTACTTAGTCCATCCATTTGCCTTTCTTCATTGATTTTCTACATACATCAAAAAAAGTGTCATCACCCCAGTTCCAAGAACTGAAGATAGATGTGGACTGTGGATATTGTATCACAGACCCAGACCCTTTGACTGTTCAGAGATGTCACTAAACCCGCCCAGAGATGTAAACAACCATGCATGAGCAGCGCCTATTAGACGGAGGGGGTCCAACAGCCGATCAGTTCCAGTCATTCCACCAGGAAGGAGGTACCGTATTTACTCGAATCTAAGCCGCACTTTTTTTCTGGTTTTTGTAATCCAAAAAACCGCCTGCGGCTTAGAATCGAGTGCAAAGCAAGCGGAAGTTCTGAAAAATGTTGATAGGTGCCGCCACAACTAACTTCTGCCGTCGAATATATATAGCTACACAGGCATCCTTTGTAGGCACAAAGACAAATACTGGCGCCAAAACCTCTGCGTCAGTAAATAAAATTTAAAAAAAAAAAATTGGAAGACGAGCTTTTTTTCTCCGCCCGAGTTTCGACCACTGCTTTTTCATACATAATCCAACGAAGTAAATACAAATTCCGTATTGTTCATCTTCGAATTTCAATGTACTACGAAAATCCGACTGGTAATACTGGGATTTTTGTCAATATGGCCAACTCTACGTTCTGAATTTTTTCCTACCTGTGAGAAGAGATGGTTGCTAATAGGAACCTGATAAAATGTGAATCACATGCAGTATTCTCTTCACCATAAGTATAATACGAATATAAACAATTTGCCATGTATTCTTTCGTGTTTGCTTCTATCTCATTTAAATCCTGTCTGCCAAATAAACTACGAAACTAGAGTGAGACAACAGCAAACGTGAAGAATATACGTATCGTGTCATGTTTACATTCGTATTACTCTTATGCCTAATAGTGATACAGTCAGAAATGAAGCACGGCAACTGACTAGATTTTTAAATCTAAGATGACTAATTTCTGTGCAGAATTTGATGTACTAAAGAAGCGGCCGCAAAGATTTTCAAACGGAGAAAAATTTTCGCCAAACTCTCGTTCAGAACATGTTCTATCATACGCAGTCTATTATTTGGTTCTTGTTGATCATTATCAAAGAAAGCAGCAGTGTAAGTAACAACAAATAGCAGTCTTTTGCCATTGTTTCGCTAATGAGACGATTCCTCTTTTTTTTTTTAAGCGGCGGTAGTGCGCACAAAAGCAAGTCATGCCGCGAGCGGCGACAGGCCGTACACACGCACTATCAGAATGCGCCAAACAATGCATGACAGTACAGTAAGGCATTTTCAGCTTAGAGTGACGTAAACAACTATAACAAAAAAAACGGCACTTATCAGATCAAAGCAAAATAAGCAATCGATTCAAACCAGATGAAGCACGTGAAAAAGGAAGGGTATCCGTATAAATACGGACGGAGCGCCTGACGCATAGCAACGGCTACCTGGTAAAGCTTAACTGCTAAGCTTTCGACTCGAACCAAACTACTGTAGCTGTATTGTCATTCATTCGACCTAAATTGTGTCTCATATTACAATGGACCAACTTTGTTTCGATTTGGAGGTGCGGCCTAAACTTTTCTCTCCCCTTGAATTTCGAGTCTCAAATTTCAGGTGCGGCTTAGATTTGGGAATTTTTTTTTCATTTATTTCGAGTCTCATTTTTCAGGTGCGGCTTAGATTCGAGTAAATACGGTACACGGCTCATGTTGTCTGTAGTTCAACCATGCCTAGACGGCGAATACCGCTGTTCGATCATGTCCGCATCGTTGTGCCAGGAAGGGCTCTCAACAAGGAAAGTGTCCAGGCATCTTGGAGTGAACCAAAGCGATGTTGTTCGGACATCGAGGAGATACAGAGAGATGGAACTGTCGATGACATGCCTCGTTCAGGCCGCACAAGGGCTACTACTGCAGTGGATGACCGCTACCTACTTATTATGGCTCAGAGGAACCCTGACAGCTATGCCACCATGTTGAATAATGCTTATCGTGCAGCCACGGGACATCTTATTACGACTCAAACTGTGCGCCATATGCTGCATGATGTGCAACTTCACTCCCGACGTCCATGGGGAGGTCCATTCTTTGCAACCACAACACCATGCAGGACTGTACAGATGGGCCCAACAACATGCCGAATGGACCGCTCAGGATTGGCATCACATTCTCTTCACCGATGAGGATCGCATATACCTTCAACCAGACAATCGTCGGAGATGTGTTTGGAGGCAACCCAGTCAGGCTAAATGCCTAAGATGCACTGTCCAGCGAGTGCTCAGGATTGGCATCACATTCTCTTCACCGATGAGGATCGCATATGCCTTCAACCAGACAATCGTCGGAGATGTGTTTGGAGGGAACCCAGTCAGGCTAAATGCCTAAGATGCACTGTCCAGCGAGTGCAGCAGTGTGGAGCTTCGCTGCTGTTTTGGGGTGGCATTATGTGGGGCTGATGTACGCCGCTGGTGGTCATGGAAGACGCCATACTGGTTGTACAGTACGTGAATGCCATCCTCCAACTGATAATGCAACCATATCAGCAGCATATTGGTGAGGCATTCGTCTTCATGGACGACAATTCGCGACCCCATCATGCACATCTTGTGAATGACTTCCTTCAGGACAATGATATTGCTCAACTAGTGTGGCCAGCATGTTCTCCAGACATGAACTCAATCGAACATGCCTGGGGTAGACTGAAAAGAGCTGTTTATGGACGATGTGACTCACCAACCGCTCGGAGGGATCTACGCCGAATCGCTGTTGAAGAGTGGGACAATCTGGACCAACAGTGCCTTGATGAACTTGTGGATAATATGCCACAACAAGTACAGGCGTTCATCAGTGCAAGAGGACATACTACTGGGTATTAGAGGTACCAGTGGGTACAGCAATCTGGACCACCACCTCTGAAGCTCTCACTGTCTGGTGGTACAACATGCAGTGTGTGGTTTTCATGAACTATAAAAAGGGTGGAAATGATGTTTATATTGATCTCTATTCCAATTTTCTATACAGGTTCTGGAACTCTCAAAACAGAGGTGATGCAAAACTTTTTTTGATGTGTGTATTATGGCTGTAATTAAGTTTTCCATTCCTATCTGTCCCCTGATCCACTTATTCTTTTTCCTCTCTATCCTAGAGATTGCACACATTGATCGTTCCATTTCTAGCAGTGCAATTCCGTGTGAATGTCTGACTTTCACATTAAAAGTCCTTGCCTCATTGTCATAAGTTTGTTCTCTTAAACTCTCTGCTAATACATCTATTTCAGAGAATTACACTTAACGAGCTAAAACATTATAACCACTGCTCTCTGGGAAATGAATTCTGTGTGATGGAATCGCAGGGGTGACACAGTGATTAAAGCAGAAATGAATGGGAAATCATTCTAGTGACAATACAGGGTGCAAATGGGGAAATCCATTGACAAAAGTTACTTTGACAAAGGCTAGATTGCTATGGCCTTGGTTCTGGGGATGGACATCTCAGAAATGACGAAGCTGGTTGGCTATTGACATGGTACTGTGATGAACATCTGTGGAAAGTGAGTGAAAAGTGATTAACTATGAGTAGACAAGATGTTTGACATAAATACTTCATCACAGTACATGGTAGCAGATTCTTGCTTGCTCTGCAAAGCAGTATGGCATGGGGACGGGCATCTCAGAAATGGCGAAGCTGGTCAGCTGCTCACATAACAATGAGCAATGATTAAACTATGAGTAGAAAAGGTGTTTGACATCCATGTCTCATCACAAGACATGGTGGCCGGATGCTTGCTCACTCTGCGAAGCAGGATAGGAAGTGATCTGTTGTAGATCTGATGACAGAGTGCAGTACTAGTATAGGCACAAGTGTTCTAGAACATACTGTTCAGCACATACAGTTAACCATGAGGTCCACAGTAGATAAGACCTACATGTTCCCGTACTGACCACTGAGTGAGGTGGTGCAAGGGTTAGCACACTGGACTTGCATTCGGGAGGATGGTGGTTCAGACCCATGTCTGGTCATCCTGATTTAGATTCTCTGCGATTTCCCTAAATCGCTTCAAGCAAATGCTAGCATGGGTGACTTCCTTCCCCAATCCATTGGGCGTAATGACCTCACTGTTTGGTTCCCTTCACCAAATTAACCAAGCAACCCATATTGACCCACTGACATCATTAGTTATGATTGTAGTGAGCACAGAATCATCAAGATTGGCCCATGGATCAGTGGAAATGTGTCACCTGGTCAGATGAATCACACTTCTTGTTATGTCAGGCAGTGGTTATGTTTGGATACACAGTCATCCAGATGAACAACTGCTTGAAACATGCACTGCACAGTGGTTCCAAGCTGGTCGGGGTGGTCTTATGCTATGGGCAACATTCTCCTGGGCTTCAATGGGACCTAATTGAAGACACCATGACGACTGTGGACTATGTGAAAATAATTGCAGACCACTTGCATCACTTCATGCTTGATGTTTCAAGAGATAACACTGGCATCTTCTAGAAACATAACACCAGAAGAAAAGAGGATTTCCACTGTGAGTTAAAGAACTTGACACTTATTCAGAAAGGGGTAAAGTACGCTGGAACGAAAATTTTCAATTCCCTACCCAACAGCATCAAAAGTATAAGGAGTAGTACATCAGTACTTAAACGTAGTTTGAAAAATTATTTACTTGAGACCTCACTTTATTCACTAGAGGAATTCTTTCAGAGAAATAAGTAAAACCCAGATTGGAAAGATGTTTTTAAATTTTTTGACGCTGTTTACTGTTAAACTAATGTAATAATGCCCTAATGTAAAAATTCCTGTTTTTCTCATTTCCATTTTTGGGTCACTTTAACCCAAAGTGGGAAGTTTTGATTACTGTTCAAGGTTAAAATAGATGCAATAATGCCCTAAATATGAAACTGCTATCTTCACATTTATGTTGACTAGTTTTTAAGCTAATAAGTATGACTTTTGTGCACTGTTATTAATACTATAACAATGTCTTTATTCTATGTATTTTATTATGTACATTGACAAGTTCCACATCTGAGTGACTTGCTCACATGTACAGATCTATGGAACAAGTATATAAATAAATAAAGTAGGATAACTGTCATGTCACAAAGCCAAACTTGTGCTACAGTGGTTTGGGGAGCATGATAGCGAACTTGTGTTGATTTTTTGGCCAAACAAATTGCCCATGGGATGGATATCTGGGGTGCTATCAGACACAAACTCTATACCCAAAGACCACAGGCCCATAATTTACAGGAATTGTGTGTCCTGTGCATAGCAGTCCCTCCAGAAACCTACCAAGCACTTGTTGAATCCACGTCATGCAGAATCGCTGCTGTAGTGCATTTCAGAAGTGGACCTTCATGTTACTAAGCAGGTGATCATAATGTTTTTCCATATCAGTGGAAGGGAACCTAATTTTTCACATGAGAAGTGGAAGTCATTTTCCAGAACAAAAGCCTTCAACATGGTTTTGAAAACATGTGATTTGTCATTAACAGCCCTCAACTGTGGTAGAAGTACATTGAAAATATTTGTTACAGAGCTTTGCAGGATTGTATGATTTGTAGTTAAGATTGTTTTCCAAAAATAAATAAGGTTCCTTTGTTTTACAGTCACTGACCAGTTGCTATTGTCCCTCATAAACAGTTGTCCTAATGAATCACAAATTTCATCGGCAAGTTGATGTACTACAACATCAGTGTAAGAATTCTCAGCCTACATTGACATAGTAATCAGAGAATTGACTCATGAAGATAACATCTTAGATCTGCTGGTGACAGACCCAAACTTTTTGACTCAGCACAGTACAAGGAATCGGTGATCATATGGCTATTGCAGCATCACTGAACATGGCTATAGACAGGAATACCAAGAAATGCAGAAAGATCTTTCTCCTTGGCAGAAGTGACAAGAAACAGATTTTAGATTACCTGAGTAGTCAGCACAAGAATTTCATCTCTGGCACTAACAGGAGTATCAATATGAAGATGATATCTGTTCTTTCGGACATGTCTGAAAGAGCAGATACCATTGGTGACCATGTAGTGCTCTAGAATGAAATGATAATTAAATCTAAGACCCTAAGCTGCCGACAGGGGACTCTGTAAGATTGTCTGCCATGAGTAATGAACGTAATGGGCAGGGGCACCATGAATGCAGTGTGTGGACAGTAAGATGGGAAGGTGGGTCTCATGGGGAGTGTGCAAGGGATAAGTCCCTGCAGTCGCACTACCCTCTGTGCCCTCGGTAGCTCAGATGGATAGAGCGTCTGCCATGTAAGCAGGAGATCCCGGGTTCAAGTCCCAGCAAGGGCACACATTTTCAACTGTCCCCATTGATGTATATCAATGCCTGTCGACAGCTTAGGGTCTTGATTTAATTATCATTTCATCAGGAGTATCAAAGGAGAAAGGTCAAGAGCATTTTACAATACACATTAAACAGATACGTGCTAAGCAAAGTTGTAAGGGATGGAAAGACTTATTGTGGTTCAACAGTCGCATTAGAAAACTGTTACAAAAGCATAGAGAGCTTTGCTGTAAATTTAAACGTAGCAAAAGCCTCACAGATAAACAAAAATTAAACTAAATCAAAATTAGTGTAAGGAAAGCCAAGCGTGAAGCATTTGACAAACTGAAAAGTAAAATTCTGTCTAACGACTTGACAGAAAATCCTAAGAAGTTTTAGTCTTATGTTAAATCAGTAAATGGAATGATGTCATTTGTCCAGACACAATGTGGCCATATTGGCACTGAAACGGAGGACGACACAAAAGGCCAAAATACTAAACACCTTATCCAAAACTGTCAAACAGTAGAAAATCCAGGATGGAATGTGACAGTATAGTGAAAAGGACAGTTGCTACACACCATATAACAGAGACACTGAGACGCAGAAATGCACAACAAAAGACTGTTGGTAAGTTAGCTTTCAGCTAACAAGGCCTTTGTCAAAAACGGACAACATACACACACACACACTCATGCAAATGCAGCTCACACACACGTGACCACAGTCTCTGACAGCTGGAGTCAGACTGAGTGAGTTGCATTTGCAGTGAGAGAGAGAGAGAGAGAGAGCGAGAGAAAGTGTGTGTGTGTGTGTGTGTGTGTGTGTGTGTGTTTGTTTGTTTTGTTTATTTGTGACAAAGGCCTTGTTGGCTGGAAGCTAACATTCCAATAATCTTTCTGTTGTGCCTTTCTGCAACTCAGCATCTCTGCTATATGGTGAGTAGCAAGTATCCTTTTCATTATATTATTTTCCAAAACTGTTTCGCACAGGAAGTTACCTCTTTCAAATCATTGCATGAATGACAAAGTGGCTGATATCAAAATAAATTAGCAAGGGATAGGAAAGCAACTGTAATTGCTCAATAGAGGAAAGTCCCTGGACCAGACATGATACAAATACTATTCTACTTAGAATATGTGAAAGAACTTGCCACTTTTCTTCCAGTAGTGTGCCATAGACCTTTGGAGGAGCGAAGTGCTCCTGGTGGTTGGAGAGAAACACAGGTCATAACCCATT
Source organism: Schistocerca cancellata (assembly GCF_023864275.1). Taxonomy (NCBI): domain Eukaryota; kingdom Metazoa; phylum Arthropoda; class Insecta; order Orthoptera; family Acrididae; genus Schistocerca; species Schistocerca cancellata. The sequence continues at coordinate 164,535,024 of NC_064627.1, read as the reverse complement.
TTCAAGGAGGATCATCAGACACACAGAACTATAGACCTCTATCTCTGATGTTGGTCAGTTGTAGACTATTGGAAAATGTTTTATGGTCACATATTATGACATTCCTGGCAGCCAAAAATTTCCTCTGTAAGAACTAACATGGTTTCCAAAAACAACAATCATACCCAGTTAGCTCTATTCATCTGTGAGATCCAGAGATCAGTAGATACAGGCACCCCGGTAGATGCAATGTTCCCTGACTTCTGTACTGGATTTGATTCAGTTCTGCACTGGCTCCTAATGAACAAAATACAAATGTGTGGAATATCAGATCAATGGTGTGATTTCTAGCAAACAGAACACAACACGTCATTCTGAACAGAGAGAAGTCTTCAGACGTGCCACAGGGGGTTGTTATAGAACCATTACTTTAGACAATGTATGTAAATGATCAAGTAGATAATGTCAAAAGTTCCACGAGGATTTTTGCGGATGATGCTGTTGTATACAGAGAAGTCACTATGCTAGAAAATTGTAGCGAAATGCAGAAAGTGCTGCAGAGGATTGATGCTCGGTGCAGAGAGTGGCAATTGTCCATTAACATGTACGAATATAACATACTGCGAATACATAGACAGAAAGGTGCTGTGTTGTATGATTACACAATTTCAGAAAAATGATTGGAAGCAGTTTCATAAAATATCTAGGAATATGTTTATGGGGTGATATGAAATGGAATGGTCATGTAAAATGATTTGCAAGTAAGGCAGATGCTAGACTGAGTTTCGTTGGAACAATCCTCAGGAAATGTAGTCCACCAGCAAATGAAGTAGGTTACAAAACACTTGTTCAATCAATACTTCAGCATTGTCCATCAGTGTGATATCCATACCAGATCGGACTTATAGAGGAAACAGAGAACGTCCAGAGAAAAGCTGTGTGTTTTGTTGCAGATTCATTTAGTAAGTACGAAAGTGTCACAGAGATGATCAACCAACTGCAGCTGCAGATGCAGCAAGAGGGGCATTCTGCATCATGATGTGGATTTCTGTTCAAGTTCCGAGAGTATACATTCCTAGATGAGTCAAAAAATATATTGCTTCCTCCTACATATATCTCACAAGAAGACCATGAAGATAAAATTAGAGATATTGAAGCACACATTGAGGCTTACTGGCAATTGTCCTTCCCGGGAACTATTTGCGTCAGGAACAGGAACGGGGGAAAAGACAGTGGTACAGTAAGTACCCTCCATCACAAACTGGGGCTTGTGAAGTATAGATGTAAAAGTGAATGAATACCAAATAAGGTCTAGACTGTTGGCTGGCTTTTGGACCAAAATTACATCCGAATGGAGTTGCCCAAAATATTGTCCCGTATGATGCAATGGAATGAAAGAGTGCAAAAATAAAAGCTTCTGTGTATCACTTGTGCCCACTGTGGAAAAAATGTGTTGTGTTTTATTGTTATTAAGAATCAGCTTATTAGATGTGTATCAAAAGTTAATATCTACAAGCAAAAGATCTTTAGAATTATTTGCTACTGCTGGAGACAAATCACTGACATATATCAGGAAATAACTAGTCCTATTATTTTATGTTGTGGAACATGCCATGTTACTGCGTACCATCCAGATATCATCTCATTTTTTTGAAGATTCACAACTACTAATTATGGGTGAGTGGTTGTCAATCCTCTTTCTTTTTTAAAAAATTATTGTGTGTTTTTGTGACAAGGATTTACCCTTAGAGGACAAAAACGGTCATTAGTTCTCATATTCATGTTTGTAAAGACATGTATGTTATGTAATAACAGGAAAGCAGTAAAAGTAAGTCAAACATAACCACTTGAATTTCAATATATAGATCATTAAAATAGTTGTTAAAACAGAAAAAGGTAATACTCAAGCAGTTTAAATTACTAGTTGAAATTTTTCAACTATTGGTTTGCTCTATCTGTGTGACAGGAATAATTCACTTTTTTGTATCATAAACCTCTTTCACAATATTCTTGTAATTACAGGTAATTTCTGTTTTCAGCCATTTATAAAATGGAAGTAATTCTAAACCTCTTAGTGCTTTGTGTCTCCAATTGTGAGTTGGGGAGTGTGGTTTGTAATGATGGCCATTGTGTCAAAATGCCTCAAAGGGTCAGTGTGAGCTTAGATAGTACCGTATTTACTCGAATCTAAGCCGCACTTTTTTTCCAGTTTCTGTAATCCAAAAAACCGCCTGCGGCTTAGAATCGAGTGCAAAGCAAGCGGAAGTTCTGAAAAATGTTGGTAGGTGCCGCCACAACTAACTTCTGCCGTCGAATATATGTAGCGCTACACAAGCATGCTTTGTGGGCACAAAGATAAATACTGGCGCCAAAACCTTTTTTTTTTTCTCCGCCCCGAGTTTCGACCACTGCATTTTCATACATTATCCAACGAAGTAAATACAAATTCCGTATTGTTCATCTTCGAATGTAGCATAATTTCAATGTACTACGAAAATCCGACTGGCAAGACTGTTAGGGGTGTTTGTGAATATGGCCAACTCTATGTTCCAAGTTTTTTCCTGCCTGTGAGAAGAGATGGTTGCTAATAGGAACCTGATGAAATGTGAATCACATGCAGTATTCTCTTCACCATAAGAATAATACAAATATAAACATTTTGCCATGTATTCTTTCATGTTTGCTGCTATCTCATTTAAATCCTGTCTGCCTAATAAACTACGAAACTAGAGTGACACAACAGCAAACGCGGAAGAATATACGTATCGTGTCATGTTTATATTCGTATTATTCTTATGCCTAACAGTGATATAGTCAGAAATGAAGCACGGCAACTGACTAGATTTTAAATGTAAGATGACTAATTTCTGTGCAGAATTTGATGTACTAAAGAAGCGGCCACAAAGATTTTCAAACGGAGAAAAATTTGCGCCTAACTCTCGTTCAGAACATGTTCTATCATACGCAGTCTATTATTTGGTTCTTGTTGATCATTATCAAAGAAAGCAGCAGTGTAAGTAACAACAAATAGCAGTCTTTTGCCATTGTTTCGCTAATGAGACGATTCCTCTTTTTTTTTTTAAGCGGCGGTAGTGCGCACAAAAGCAAGTCATGCCGCGAGCGGCGACAGGCCGTACACACGCACTATCAGAATGCGCCAAACAATGCATGACAGTACAGTAATGCATTTTCAGCTTAGAGTGACGTAAACAACTATAACAAAAAAAATGGCACTTATCAGATCAAAGCAAAATAAGCAATCGATTCAAACCAGACGAAGCACATGAAAAAGGAAGGGTACCCGTATAAATACGGATGTAGCGCCTGACGCATAGCAATGGCTACCTGGTGAAGCTTAACTGCTAAGCTTACGACTCGAACCAAACTGCTGTAGCTGTATCGTCTTTCATTCGACCTAAATTGTGTCTCATATTACAATGGACCAACTTCGTTTCGATTTGGAGGTGCGACCTAAAACTTTTCTCTTCCCTTGAATTTTGAGTCTCAAATTTCAGGAGCGGCTTAGATTCGGGAAATATTTTTTTCCTTTATTTCGAGTCTCATTTTTCAGGTGCAGCTTAGATTAGAGTGCGGCTTAGATTCGAGTAAATACAGTATGTACAAAGTCGCTTTACAAGAAAAGTATCATCGACGTAGAAAGTTGCTTGTTGAATTGATGTATGCCACAGTAATGTTATTTGAACATTCGATTGCTATCATAAGGCACCAGATCTGCATCATAGTAGCTGCCTACATATTAGTAGCTACTTACATATTACGATTCTCAGATTTCCCAATTAAAATGAATCAGTAAGGCATGCTGCATTTTTGAGGCAACTGGGAGGCCAGTATCAAACTGTACAGTACAAAACAATATCTGTATCAATAAATTTGACCTCTAGGTTTCCATTACAAACATCAGTACAAGCATCTCAGCAGCCTGATGGACAAGGGATCAGATAGCATGAATCGTGAAGCAGTGGCATCAGATTCTCTTCATCCACGAGTGCAGGATTTGTCTGACACATAGTAATTGTTGTAGGAGAGATGCCAAGTATCAATGTATGTCTCTGATATACTTTCTATGGCTTCAGCAGTGAGGTGTTTCAGTCATGTTCAGGGATAGTAAAATGTACAGAAATCAGATGCCTCTTGTCACTAATGAGGGTTCATGCATTATCTGAACTGGGCTCTCCAACCTATTGTCCAGCCTTACTGTCAATATTTTGGCACTGGGTTTGTTTTTAAGGACAACAATACACAAGCACACTGCATCCAACTTGTGATTAACCTTCTCCAGGAGGCAGAAATCAATTGAATGGAATGGCCTCCAATGACTGCTGACATGAAGTTGACTGAGCGTGTTTGGGACCAGCTGAAACTTTGTGTCTGTCATTGCAGGAACCCTCCATACTGGATGGCCACCAGAGGACTACTGTTGAAGAGTGGAACAGGCTGAAATGAAAAACTCAACCACTCTGCAGACAGCATGCCAAAGAGCACCTACCCATATTACAGTTCACTGTTTAGAACAACAAAGTATCAAATGTTACCCAGCAGTGGACTTTCTTTTCTCAGATGTGCACTTTTGAACAGGTTACCTATATTTTTATCGCCATTTTGTTTTTATTTATCAGGGACATTGCTTTTTAAAGTTTTTTATGGGTTAAAGTTTCATCCCTTAGTCCCATTTGTGACGGCAAAACAGATTCTTCCAATCTGTTATGTTTCTTTCTATTCCCAAAAATAACTAATTTCTTTTTCTAATTTTTATCTTGCTGTCAATACATTTATCAACTGGTATGCATTGTTAGCTGCAACAAGCAGAAGATGTGCTTTGATGGTGCTGCACATATTCTAGATATTGAGTGAGATAAACTCATGCTACAGTGTTCTTCTCCAGCACACCAGTGTAGAAGTTTGCACTGAAACAGCTAAGTAAAAAAATCCATGTAGGTCACATGTTTGTTTATACATAAAATCCGAATTCGGAATTTTCCCTTGCATGAGGCAGTGTGTTCAAGATTCGTGTCCAGTTGTAATTCTAGATTCATGGATTTTAGTGCTGACATTGCTTCTGCATAATCTTTCATTGATTGTGTTGATACCCATTTGCATTGTGATACATTGTGGAATTTTGAACATTCACGAGTGCTGCAATAATCTCCTCCTGTTATCGTCAATCGAAGGCTTAAACTTATTTGTGATCTTTTAAAATCTTTGAGAACAGTAAGCCTGTCCTCATTCAAAAGAATCATTCTCTAATTTCATTGTATACTTGCATGAGAAATAGGTAATTCTCAAGAATTTGTGGATGCTTACAAAACTATATTTTTGTAAGTTACCAGTATGAATGTTTTTGGATTACTTATTTCATAGCAAATCAGCATTTGTGATTCACAGTTACTGCCAAAGAGTAGATCATCCCAAATTTCATTATATATCAATGCAAATAAACGAGTTTTTTGAGAATTTGTGGAAGTCACCATTGTCCTATGAATAATTTGTAATACATCAGTGTTTGTAATTTTCTACTGTAGCAAATATTATAACTAACATATTGTGTTATATCTAGTTTTCCCTTAAAGAGGAGTATGTAATAACCATATTTATCATAAATGAACTCTTATTTTGGAGTTTGTTAATTACTATAATTAACCCCAAAAAGTTTTAGGAAATTAGAAATTTTACCACAGGTTTTTCTGTTGCCTTAGTAGGAATCTTATTTTGTGTATTTTCTTCAAGTTGTATAGGGAATTAGTAATTTTTTGGTTCAACAGATATAAAAATGGTCATCAGGTTTAGTTTATTGTTTTTTCTTCACTGTCCTGTAATACATTGAACCAGCCAAGCGCAGCCCCACTGTGAATGCTGTTCTTGGACACGGGATGAGTTGGTTGACCTTCATAACCAGATGGAAACTGCCCTGACTACTGTAAAACAATTAGCTGCTGTGAATTGGTATGTTGGAAGAGCTCCCAAGAGTCATGTACAGGGTGTCTCATGAAAGATGTCCAGGAGGTATCCATGGGTCGTGTGGTGCACTTGCCGGTTGTCGCCACTGCATTTGCTGGTTGTCGCTATCCATAGTTCTCAGATATCAATACTTTGCACATGGCCCCTCTACTGTGCAAATGAGTGTACTGGTGTTTCATTTTGAGCTTTTCTGGCAAGTTTAATCACTTCAAATATTATTGCCAGATATCATTATTATAACTGCTCTGAGTCTGAGGCTTTCCCTCCCATATGACACTGGGCACACTTCTTAGACAGAAACACCATGCGCATTTCTTCTGCACTGTGTGACTTAGTGTTTGGGTGTTTTGTTTTGAGCTTTCTGTCAAGTTTACATTAGGTATCCTTTGTGTAAAGGATCAATGAGTGTTTCTTGTGGTGAACTATGCAAAAACGGAATCATATGTGGAATGTTGGCTTGAATTCATGGAAAAATTTCCCGGAGTGCATGATTCGATGATACACAGATTAGTGAAGAAATTTCAAGAGCCTGGATCTGTATTACACAAACGAAGGCCTAGAAAACCTAGTGTTTCAATCAAACATAAATTAGATGAGATAGGGGAGGCCTTGGAAAGGAGGCAGAGAAAATCTCTGCACCATTCGGCACTTCAGACCAGTGTTTCAAGAGCATCTGCTCACAAAGCTATGTATAAACTGAAAGTGAAACTGTACAAAATAACAGTAGCGCATCAACTGAGGAACTCAGATACTGTTGTTCAACATTGTTATTGCAACTGGCTGTTACAGTCTCTGTACGATGGGGAAGTTAATCCTGAGATGACTTTTTTCTGATGATTCACAGCTGCATTTGCTAGGGTATATAAATTCTCAGAACAGTCAATGCTGGAGCCCTGAAAATCCTCAGGAATTACATCAACCACCTCTAAATGATGTGAAAAGGGATGTGGTATGCAACTAGTGCAAGACGAATTAATGGACCAATATTTTTCCATGAAACATTATGTTCTCACAGGAATGTGAACAACATATTACATCCTTTTATTTTCAAGAACCAACATCCAACAAAAATATGTATGGTTATTTCATGCAGGACAGTGCAATACCACAAATCACCAATGTTCCTGTGACAGCAATATGAAATGTTTTTGATGACAGGATATATGGCCACCCTCCTCATTCTCCAGATCTAAATCTGTGTGATTTTTATTTTTGGAGACTGTTAAAAGACAAAGTGTATGCAGCCAATCCTCACACACTCAGAGAGGTGGAAGACAGGGCTCCACTAGTTATTTTCCAGATTTCAGCAACTGAAATTCTTTGAGAATTTGCTAATGTGCTCAGGAGATACCAGGCTGGTCTTACGACAGAGGGACATCATTTTGAGCACTTACTGTAAATAAAGGTAAGCTTAAGTTTATCAGATGGCAACATTGTTTGTGCATAACTCAGGGGAAGGGCGCAGCGGAGGCTGGTGGGCACAGTGGTGGCAGCCAATGGATGCAGTGGCAGCAGCTGTTGGCCATGCCGCATGACCCGTGGACCCCTCGTAGGCGTCTTTTGTGAGAAATCTTTGCTTGTACAGGTACTAAAGGTACCTCAGGTACTGTCCTCTTCTGTGGATCCTGTCTCCTTTCCAGAAAATACAGGATCTGCCATGACTTGTCCACTTGACTGTAAGTAGCATTTCAATGGTAGATCTAGGCGGGGACCAGGGAGGACTCAAGGTATTATACAGATCGCCTTAACCAACAACGTTGTTAGAGCCAGTGGGACTCAGTTCTTCTGTTTTGTCTGGTGACAAGAGGGGGCAAACGCATATAGGGCAGGTGTCTATTAATCATTGACAGTTCAAATGTACAGCGAACAATGGTATCCTTAGGGAAATGGCAGTAAGGGGCAGGAAAGAACACCATGTGTACACCTGGGGGCCTCATTCAACATGTTGAAGAGGCTATTCCTGCAGCCATTGAGGGGACAGCATGCAACTAACTGCAGATTGTGGTACACAATGGAACAAATGATGCTTGTCAACTAGGCTCTGGGTTCGTATTTAGGTCATTCCAGTGACTGCAGAGAATTTTGAGAAGACCAGCCTTGTGCAAGGAGTTTCAATGAAGCTCACAATTTGCAGCATTGTTCCCAGAACTGATTGTGGCCTCTTGGTTCTGAGCTGAGTGGAAGTGCTGTAACAAGCTAGGCTGCCACTTTCTGGACTTCTGCCATAGGGTTGAGAACTGTATAGTGCCTTAAATGGATCAGGTGTGCACTACACGTCAGCAGCTGCTAACCAGGTAGCTGACTGTGTGTGGGGTGCACACAATGAATTTTTAGATTAGGCAACACACCATCCAGTCCAGATAACAATAGCTGTAAGAATCCCAGAAGTATCAGTGCAAGGTAGAAGGAAATGCCTCCCACAGGTGAGAATATTAAAATCCTAGTGGTTAAGTGCCAAAGCATTTACAACAAAGTGACAGAGTTCAAAATGATCCTGAAAGGCAGTAAAGCTCATATAATACTAGGTACAGAAAGCTGGTTGAAACCTGGAGTTGATAACAATAAGGTTTTTGGGAAAATTTAAGTGTATAGGCTAATGGGAGGTGGAGGTGGTGTATTTGTCACAGTAGATAAGAAACTCAGATTCACTGAGATAGAAATTGAAGCTGCATGTGAGATTTTTTCGGCAGGACTCAGTATCAAGAGTGGTCATAAAACTGTAGTTGGATCCTTCTGTCACCCACCAGACTCATCTCCTGATGTAACTGAAAACTTTACAGAAAACCTCAGTTTGCTTATATGTAAACTCCCCAGCCATATTGTAATCGTTGGTTGAGACTTGAATCATCCAACAATTAATTGGAAATATTACAATTTTGTTAGTGGTATGTGTGATAAGATATCCTGTGAAACATGCCCTCTCTGAAAACTACCTAGAACAGATAGTTTGGACCACGACTCATGATGGAAAAATATTGGATCTAATGACAACAAATAGACTTCACTTCTTGGAGGATGTCCACATTGAAAGTGGTATCAGTGATCATTAAGCAGCTAAATAAAAAAATCGGTAGTCTCATACTCCAGTAAGTAACTTGAAACTCTCAGCATAGGGAACGAGCATGTAGAGGAACTGTGGCTCAAGTTTAAAAGAATAGTTGATTATTCACTGGATAGACATGTACCCAGTAGAACAGTTCATCATGAGAGGGGCCCTCCATGGCATACAGTCACTGCAAATATACTTGTAAAGAAACAGAGACTATGGCATAACAGACATAAAACCAAGCATAGGACTCTAGGTAGAGAGATGCTGAATGGATCACATTTGGCTGTCAAGAGGGCAATGTGTGAAGCCTTCACTAACTATGATAGCAGAATATTGTCAAATGATCTTTCACAAAACCCAAATAAATTCTGGTCATATGTAAAGGCTGTTGTTGGCACCAAAGTTAGTGTCCATTCCCTGGCAAATAAGACAGTAACTGAAATTGAGAATAGCGAAGCAAAAGCTGAAATGCTTAACTACATTTTCAAATGTTACTTTTCAATGGAAAACATGGGAGAATTGCCACAATTTGGGCCTCATACCACTGAAAAGATGAGTCAAATAAGTATTAGTGTCAGAGATGTTAGGGGACAGCTGAAATATTAAAACTGAACAAAGCTCCAGGACCTGAGGGAGACCCTATCAGATTTGATACTGAATTTGCAGCTGAGTTAGCCCCTCTTGTAACTATATCTATAATAGGATCTGTCAAACAAAAAGGCCATGCCCAGTTCTTGGCAAAAAGCACAGATGACACTTGTAGGTAGGGTAGTAGAAATGATCCACAAAATTACCATCCAGTATCTTTGACATTGATTTGTTGTAGAATAGTAGGACATACGCTGAGCTCAAACATAATGAGATGTCTTGAACATAATGACCTCTTCCATGCTAACCAGCACAGATTCCAAAAACATTAGTCATGTGAAACCTAATCTGCACTTTTCTCACATGACATAATGAAAGCTTTCAATCAAAGCCGTCAGCTAGACGTAGCATTTTTTGGGTTCCAAAAAGCATTTGACTATGTATCATGCCTATGCTTGTTGTCAAAAGTTTGATCATGTCTGGTATCCATCGAAATTTGTGATTGGTTTGAGGACTTTTTGGTAGGGAGGACACAGCATGTTGTTATGAATGGAGAGTGATTGTCAGATGTACACTACTGGAAATGGAAAAAAGAACACATTGACACCGGTGTGTCAGACCCACCATACTTGCTCCGGACACTGCGAGAGGGCTGTACAAGCAATGATCACACGCACGGCACAGCGGACACACCAGGAACCGCAGTGTTGGCCGTCGAATGGCGCTAGCTGCGCAGCATTTGTGCACCGCCGCCGTCAGTGTCAGCCAGTTTGCCGTGGCATACGGAGCTCCATCGCAGTCTTTAACACTGGTAGCATGCCGCGACAGCGTGGACGTGAACCGTATGTGCAGTTGACGGACTTTGAGCGAGGGCGTATAGTGGGCATGCGGGAGGCCGGGTGGACGTACCGCCGAATTGCTCAACACGTGGGGCGTGAGGTCTCCACAGTACATCGATGTTGTCGCCAGTGGTCGGCGGAAGGTGCACGTGCCCGTCGACCTGGGACCGGACCGCAGCGACGCACGGATGCACGCCAAGACCGTAGGATCCTACGCAGTGCCGTAGGGGACCGCACCGCCACTTCCCAGCAAATTAGGGACACTGTTGCACCTGGGGTATCGGCGAGGACCATTCGCAACCGTCTCCATGAAGCTGGGCTATGGTCCCGCACACCGTTAGGCCGTCTTCCGCTCACGCCCCAACATCGTGCAGCCCGCCTCCAGTGGTGTCGCGACAGGCGTGAATGGAGGGACGAATGGAGACGTGTCGTCTTCAGCGATGAGAGTCGCTTCTGCCTTGGTGCCAATGATGGTCGTATGCGTGTTTGGCGCCGTGCAGGTGAGCGCCACAATCAGGACTGCATACGACCGAGGCACACAGGGCCAACACCCGGCATCATGGTGTGGGGAGCGATCTCCTACACTGGCCGTACACCACTGGTGATCGTCGAGGGGACACTGAATAGTGCACGGTACATCCAAACCGTCATCGAACCCATCGTTCTACCATTCCTAGACCGGCAAGGGAACTTGCTGTTCCAACAGGACAATGCACGTCCGCATGTATCCCGTGCCACCCAACGTGCTCTAGAAGGTGTAAGTCAACTACCCTGGCCAGCAAGATCTCCGGATCTGTCCCCCATTGAGCATGTTTGGGACTGGATGAAGCGTCGTCTCATGCGGTCTGCACGTCCAGCACGAACGCTGGTCCAACTGAGGCGCCAGGTGGAAATGGCATGGCAAGCCGTTCCACAGGACTACATCCAGCATCTCTACGATCGTCTCCATGGGAGAATAGCAGCCTGCATTGCTGCGAAAGGTGGATATACACTGTACTAGTGCCGACATTGTGCATGCTCTGTTGCCTGTGTCTATGTGCCTGTGGTTCTGTCAGTGTGATCATGTGATGTATCTGACCCCAGGAATGTGTCAATAAAGTTTCCCCTTCCTGGGACAATGAATTCACGGTGTTCTTATTTCAATTTCCAGGAGTGTAGAAGTGATTTTGGGTGTGCCCCACGGAAGTGTGTTGGGACTCTGGCTGCTCATGTCATATTTTGATGACCTTGTAGACTATATTAAAAATAACCTCAGACTTTTTGCAAATGATGCAGTTATTTATAATTATGTAAAGTCTGAAAGAAGCTGCATAAATATTCAGTCATATCTTGATAATATTTAAAAGTGATGGAAAGATTGGCAACTTACTTTAAATGTTCAAAAATGTGAAACTGTGTACTTCACAAAATGAAACCTCTTGTTTACATGAATAAGCAGGGTACTGCAAATTACAGTTAATTATTTGAAATTAATAATTAGTGAGTTAATTAAGGCTGAACCCACAGGGGCTAAGCATTTGTTTGCTTGGTATGGGCTTGGTGATACTGGGGTTCCTGAGCTGGGGCTGGTAAGTGTCACTAGTCCCCTGTTACTGAAAGCTCTAGTCATGCCTCAATGACCACCTTGTGGCACACCAGTGGAAGTTTGCATGTCATGAAGAATGTGGATCTAGGCTTTACTATCCAGTTCATGGGGATGGTAAAAACATCTATTAAAATCCCCTCAATCTCAAAATGTGCTGCACACTGATGAGACATTGCTGTTGACTTGGAATAGACATTAGCGGGCCACCTCTTGGGAAACTTACGCACCTCATTTGTATAAGGCTTACTTATGCATGCAAGGCTCTGTCTAGGTGGACTTTTATTGCCCTAGCTGCTTATGGGACTGGGGTAGATCCTTCAAAATCTTCTGTTCTTCCTCCCAATGGAAACAGTGGGCCATTGATAGGTACCAACACCCAATAAAACAAGGGGCATCATGTGTCAGTCCTCCAGAATTGGAGATTACACAGACTTTTTCAGTGTCGAGTAACAGCACACATGCTGATGGCCAGAATGTGTTTCTTATAATAAAAAGGAAAGAGGGCAGTGTTGAGAAAGTTTTATCTTTTTGTGTATAAAAACTTTCAGAAAGAATTGCTGGAAGTTTAAAATTTGTCAAGCACTTGCAAAATGTGACCCTGTTGGGAGAAACATCTGATTCCCAACAAGTGAAGAACATCCAGAAAGCTCAATGCCTCAGGGAATATGCAATAGAAAGTGAACTGCCCAACATCTTGAACTCTAGCAAAGGTGTTGCGACTTGCAGTGATGTGATTGATATTCCTAAAGAAGAACTGAAAGCTGAGTAGTCCCAGAAAGGCATCGTTGATGTACAGAACATAATGATGTGGGTGTATGGCAATCTCATGAAATTGGACTCATTTACGCTGACTTTTAGCAGCACAAAACTTCCAGAGCACATTAAGAATGGTTTTCTTTCCCTCAGCCTTATTTTCCTAACCCTATGCACTGTTTTACATGCCAGTACTTTTGGTACACCAAGTTGTAAGGGAGAAGTCATCTGTGGGAAACATGGTAAGGCCACCCATGAAGGTGTCAGTTGTTCATATTCTCCAAATCATCATGTCTTGAGTAGGAACTATATGTCTTCCTTGAAGAAAGGAAGATATAGGAGATCAAAACAACTAAGTTTACCTTGTATGCTGAGGCCAAAAAGATATATAAGGCTGTGCAGCCCCCAAAGCTTGTCATCTCCTTTGCGTCTGTTCTTAAAACAGCCAGTTCAAAAGACCAATATTGCTACACAAATGGAGGTTGCTAGTGCCAGTGCTAGTACCTGCATTTGCCAGTGCACTTGTCTTGCTGTAGTTCCTTCAAAGCCTACACTTCTTTCCAGAATATCGGACAAGGCCATGGTTGCTAACATTGTGGAGCTCCCTGCTCCTCCAAAGGTTCAGTCTGGTCCACTGTCCAGCACTGCCACTACCACTGCCATGGTTGTCATTCCGAATCCTATCCAGGGCAAAAAATCAAAGGCCAAGCATCCATCACTGACAGAGTTGGGAAGTAAATAGTCTGATGATGTTGACATAATCCTATCTGATGTCTCTCTTGACCCTTTGTAGGGCTAATGGACCTTGATCTCAGACTGGGGTAATCATCTTATCTGAAAACCCACCCCCCTTTACAGGCTCCATTCTCCATTGGAAAGACGGGGTGAAAGTGCAATCCATATGATAGATGGCTCCCATATTAGAGTAGAACATTAATGGGTTTAGGACACGTGTGGTGGAACTGAAAGTGCTAGCACAGGATCATCCCCTGTCACTGTGTTTATAAGACACATATTCTAAAGCCACTGATGCTTCTGTGCTACAGGGCTATACCCTTCACTGAAAGGATGATCTGACTGGGAACAGAGCCAACAAAGGGGTTGCTGTGTTTGTCAACAATGCATATCACTCCTCTGCTCTCCTCCTGGTTACTGACATGTAAGCAGTTGTTAAAATTCATGTGTTGGGGAGGTTCAACTGTTTGTTCACTGTATCTACCTCTGCAAGATGCAATAGACTCTGAGACTCTCACAGATCTTATGGGACAACTCCCGTGACCATTTTTCCTACTGAGAGACTTCAATGCCCATCATGTCTTGTGGGGCTTGACCTCTACTTGCCCTTGGGGTTGGGTTTTGAAGAGCCTCTGATGTCTCATGAGCTCATGAGCTGTGCATCCTCAACACAGGTACTCACACTCATTTCTGTACTGTTAATGGGTCATTCTCAGCCATCAACCACTCTTTCTGCTCTCCAGCCCTTGTAGACTGTTCAATAGGAGGTCATTGATGACCTTGATTCCACTGACCACTTCCCATTCCGCATTCACCTGCTGGATAGAGCTGACTCTGCTCAATGGGTGTTCATTGACAACCTTCATTCCAGTGACCAATACCCACTCTGCATTCACCTGCTGGATGGAGCACTGCCTGAAGAGAAGCCATCAACATGGATGGTCAGCAGGGCTAAGTGGATGCTGTTCAGCCAGCTGGCTGTGTTTGAACACTGTGACAGCATCCAGGAATGGGAGGACCACATTACACGTGTGATCCACCATGCCACTGACTTATCCATCCCAAAGTCCTCAGGTCATTTTAGGAGACTCACTGTACCTTGGTGGACCAATGAGTGGTGCTCAGCAATCCATATCAGGTGTGCAACTCTTGGAAAGTTTAAGTACCCACCCAACAGCATTTTGAGTCACAAGGGCCAAGACTCAATGCGTTATTAAGGAGGGCAAGAAAAGATCGTGGTAAGTGTTCCTGGACTCAATCAATCATTCCACTTTTCTACAAAAGTATGGTAAGGCATCAGGAGGATTTCTGGTAGACACAGTCTTTTACGAATAGCAGCAGTGCTGAAATGGGTGTCCCCAAATGATGCCTGGAGAAATTGCACAGATGCTGGCAGAGCGTTTTGCAAAAACTACTGTCAATACCAGCCAGGATCTACCACACCATTGTATAGGGGGCAAGCTGGACTTCAGATCCAACAATTCTGAATCTTCCAACTACCCTTTCTCCATGATGGAGCTGGAATCAACACTATCTGAGACTCATGATACTGCACCCGGTCACGACCAAATCTGGTACTGACATTTGCCAGCAGTGTCAAAGGAAATCCCTCTCAACTGCTTTAGTTTCACGTGGCAGACAGATCACTTCCCCAACTTGTGGAGAGAGGCAAATTTGATACCTCTCCTCAAACCAGGAAAGGACAGCATGTGTCCCATTGTTACCAGAGTATTGCCTTAACGAGCTGTGTAGGAAAGACCCTGGAGTGAGTTGTTAATGGTCGTCCTGTCTGGTTGTTAGAGACTAGGCAGCTCCTTAGCCACTCTGAATGTGGGTTCTGGAGATTTCAGTCCACAACAACCTAACCCTCTGGAGGAGGCCATTCAGCTGCCTTTCCTACATAAGTATCTCTGAACTGACGTATTCTTTGATATCAGTAAGCATATGATACTGCTTGAAGACACAGTATTCTCACACAGCTGTATCAATGGGGATTTTGTGGCCTCCCCCTCTTCATATAGTCTTTTCTGTCTCAGCTGTTTATAGGTACCAAGCCAGTGACATGCTGTCAGATTATTTTGAGTAGGAGAATGTTGTCCCTCAGGGCAGTGTTTTATTAAATGTTATCCTCTTTGCCATAAGTGTCAATAGTTTCACATCTACCGTATGGAGTCCCATACAATGTTCCTTATTTGTGAACGATTTTGCATTTTCTGTTCCTCCTCAAGTGTTGCAACAGTGACTCGTGAGTTGCAACTTAAGGTGTGGAGGTTAGAATTGGCTGCAAAGACGAGTTTGCAGTTTTCTGCAGATAAGTGTGTGTGTGTTCATTTTTGTTTGGGTTCATTTTAATCATTCTCATCATATTTTTAATTTTCCTGACCTGCATTTGAGGGACACCATTCTACAATTTAAAGACTCAGCATGGTTTCTGAACCTCATTTTTTACTCCAAGTTATTATGGTTACCACACCCGAGAGATCTGAAAGCTTATAGGTCTAGCTAGCCCTGTACCCAGTCTCTGTGTGGAGGATGGGGAGCCACCACTCATTATCTGGTGGCAGCTCCTCACGGTGCATCAAGCATGTAGATTCCTTGCAGCTCTAATTCATCTGCATGCCATACTGTAGGTTGTTTGCCTCTGGAATGCCTTTCCCCCATTGTCCATGAACAACAAGACCTTTTGGGATCTGAGTGCAGCATGTGCTGGAGTCCCTTGGCGAGGATCACGTCCAACCCCAAACCAGGGCTCTAACTGCCTGCCACCCTGGTTACCACAGAGGCCCAGGATAATTTTAGATTTACTGCACCTGGACAATTGTAGATTTAGTGCAGTTGTAATACCGGGTGATCAAAAAGTTTGTATAAATTTGAAAACTTAATAAACCATGGAATAATGTAGATAGAGAGGTAAAAATTGACACACATGCTTGGAATGACATGGGGTTTTATTAGAACCACCCCATATTGCTAGACACATGAAAGATTTCTTGTGCACGTCGTTTGGTGATGATCGTGTTCTCAGCCACCACTTTTCTCATGCTTGGCCTCCCAGGTCCCCAGACCTCAGTCCGTGCGATTATTGGCTTTGGGGTTACCTGAAGTCGCAAGTGTATCATGATCAACCAACATCTCTAGGGATGCTGAAAGACAACATCCGACGCCAATGTCTCACCATAACTCCGGACATGCTTTACAGTGCTGTTCACAACATTATTCCTTGACTACAGCTATTGTTGAGGAATGATGGTGGACATATTGAGCATTTCCTGTGAAGAACATCATCTTTCCTTTGTCTTACTTTGTTATGCTAATTATTGCTATTCTGATCAGATGAAGCACCATCTGTCGGACATTTTTTGAACTTTTGTATTTTTTGGTTCTAATAAAACCCGATGTCATTCCAAGCATGTGTACCAATTTGTACCTCTCTATCTACATTATTCCATGATTTATTCAGTTTTCAAATTTATACTGACTTTTTGATCACCCAGTATATTGTATATTCCTTGCTACTGTAGTGTTATCTTGAAGCTGTGAGAAAGGAGGACAGGCGCTCCAAAGTGCGGAAGCAGAGACGATGCCAGGGGCAGGCGAAACTAGGAGAGATATGAAGTAAACCATAAGGGGAGAGCCTTGCAAGAATGCAGACGCCCCCAGATGTGGTCCCATGGCACTAGTTACTCTTCAAGGAATTAACATGTAACTTCATATGTCATCTAGATGCTGTGGTAGGTTGCCACCATAGAACTTTGTAACCAACAGGCACGTACTAGCATATAAAGCCAGCTTGATACCAGCCCTGAGAACAGCAACATCAGTAGGCTCACAAGGGTTAGAAAGAGAGTGAAAATGTCAAAAAACTGTTGACCTAGTAGTCCCTATTCTGGGGAGCCTGAGGGGCGGGGCTAAATGATGTATAACAATAATCTTGCAAGCCTTATTTGACAGAGCAGTTACGTTTTGCTTTCAGCTGAACAATGTTGATACCAAATATGGACTTAGTGCAACTGCATTAACATCCCCACCTTAGGAGCAGTAGTGGGGACCTAACTAAACTGTGATTGGCAGGCGCCTGCAAGAGACCTGCGGGATTGGCTGGCTGACTTTAAGTGGGAAAAACACTGCCCCCATGCAACTCTTTAAAGCCCCTAGATTCCACATTTTGGCAGAGTTCTCAGTGAGATGATCTGGGAACCGAATCCATGTCCATCGACTCCAGCCTCGGTCCAGCTCTGCATAAGTCTGCTCCCTCACTTGGAGTGCCTCAGTGTACAGTGTCACATTCAGTATGTTTTGTTTTGCAACTAAGTTGTTGCCTTTAGATGCTGCTAGTGTTTGCTACTGTGATTAGCATCCACTCCTGGGACTTCTGCACTGGATTCTGTTGTAATAGTGTAATTCATGCTTTTTCTAACCTAGAACTAGCCTCCAGAGTATTTGTTAGTCCTGTCTGGAATAAACAACTATTTCAAAATCCTGTTTGTCCAAGAGTCTCCACAACGAGTTCCCTACCAATTCTCACCATCTGCATTTCTAGTAAATACCCGTACCAGTGTTGGCTCAGATAGAAGAAAACAATCAAATGCCTTCACTCTGAATTGTCCTTCTGACTTTTGCTCTGGACCACTTGGGAGCACAGACTGACCAGTAACCCCTTTTCTCCCTCTCCCACCTATGTCAGGACACGACACAGTACAGGAGAGATTGCATTCCTCTGTGTGTTTTGATACTTTATTTTATGGCATTTTAACTGAGCACCACAACTCTGTAGCTGTCTTTACAGATGGGTTGAAACAGTGGACTCCATGTCTTCATTGGTTGCTCTGTTGTTTTCCCTAATCATGTCCTCAAAGCCTGACTGCCTCAAGATTTTACTGTCTTCGATACATGATTATATATGATCTTGCAGGCACTGGAGCTGATGAGGTGTGCTTCAAGTGATAAATTTCTTGTCTGTTCTCATTCTTTGGGTGCAATTCACTCTCTATAATGTTTGTACTCAGCAGATAAAGTAGTCCACAATATCCAGGACACCCTCCACCAACTGCAGTGGTTGGGGAGGGAGGTGTCATTCTATGGGTTACCAGGGCAAGAGGTTATTGTAGGGAGTGAAAGGGCTGATGTTGTAACCTAGAACATGTGTCATGATCCTCAGTTAATTCACTGTGCATCTCCCTGCATTCTCTCTCCTTGCTGTTGAGGTGCAGAGTCAGGCGTCAATTGGAAGACAAATGGATGGATGTGACAGATAATAATCTGCATCTAGTAAAGCCCACTAATAGCCATTTCATATCTCCTCGCAGCCACAAAGATTGGATGAGGTCCTTCTTACTCATCTTCACATAGGCCACAGTCTTTGTTCTTGTCCTGGTGCGATGACCCTAAAAAATGTGGTGTGTGGGTGTACAGATCATTGTGCACCAAATTTTACTAGACTGTATTTTATTTTCAGATCAGAGGGCAGTGTCAGATTTGGTGGCACATCTGCTCTCTATTTTAAGTGACAGTTAATGGGTGTGGTTAGAATTTTAAAGTTTTGTGAATTGTCCAACTTGTTACTGCAAATTCTAGGGAGATGTTCTTAATCTGTTAAATGGTTGACTGGCTCACCCATGTTTTTGTAAGTAGTCAGTTAGTCACACTTCCCTGTGCCTTTTTTAGCTATTATATTGTTTTATTTCTGTTTTACTCCCATGTCTAGCTTCTTTCACCCTTCTCTATTGTATTAAGGCAGGTGTGATAGAGCAATTGTGTGGGTCAATGCAAATGAGGTGGGAGAGAGTGAATGAGTGTCATTTTAAACATTTCCTTTTCACAGTGTGATAACAATTTTAATTATTTTATCCACATTCATTTCTTTTAATATATGTAAAGGCACTTATCACCGTGATGTTGAGCACTCATGAGATCAAAAACACACACACACACACCATTTTGCACAGAAAAGTAGTCAAAAGTCAGAATCTAACAGTGGTTAGGCCAAAATCTGCAGTGAACACTGTTAGTAGCATAGAACTTCAAGTTTAATTATTTTGGAAGATAATTAGTTTCAAGTAATTTAAGAAACATTACTGGAGAGGTGTAATGCTTAGCTTTCAACTGGTGTAGGTCATATTTCACAAATATACCAATTACCGGTAGCTCATAAGGTTTAGCATGTTGGAAGTTGTAATACTGACATCAGTTACTTGTATTCTCAAATTACAAGTGCAGTAATAAAAACTAATTATGTCAATGCAAAAATAATGACAAAACTGATAATCTGAACAATAAATTTAAGTGAAATTAAATCTAAATAAAGTCTTGAGATTTTCATGCATGTTTTATATCTACATTCGTACTCTGCAAACCAGTGCAAAGTGCATGGCAGAGGATATGTTGCATTGTGCCAGTTATTAGGGTTTCATCCTGTTACATTTACATATGGAGCACAGGAAGAATGATTGGCTGAATAACTCTGCACATGCTGTAAATATTCTAACCTTGTCCTCATTATCCCTACGTGAGTGATACATAGGGGGTTGTCGTATATTCCTAAAATCATCATTCACAGCCTGTTCTTGAAGATTCATTAATGAACTGTCTTGAGATAGTTTATGTCTATCTTCAAGAGTCTTTCAATTCAGTTTCTTCAGCATCACAGTAACTTTTCCACTGGGTCGAACAAACCTGTAACAAATCATGCTGCCCTTCTCTGAATATGTTCAATATCCCCCATTAATCCTGTTTGGTATGGGTCTCACACACTTGAGCAATATTTTGGAATGGGTCATACGAGTGATTTGTAAGCAATCTCCTTTGTATACTGATTGCATTTCACCATTATTCTAACAGTAAACCAAACTCTACCCCTTGCTTCACCCACAGCTGAGCCTATGTGATCATTCCATTTCACATCACTAAAAAATGTTACACGCAGATATTTGTTTGAGTTGGTCAATTCCAACTGTGACTCAGTAATATTATAGTCATAGGATACTATGTTTCTTTCATTTTGTGAAGTACAGAGTGTCCTTGTGTATTTCTAAATTTATGATGAGTAATATTTTTTTATTGTCTAAAATTCTATTGGTTCTTATATTGCATCAAAAACAGTTATATTCAACCTAACATTTTTAAAGCATTATGTAGTTTCAAAGTATCAATTTTTTCTTTTGCCTATCTTTGTAATACTGTCTCAATCACAACACTTCCAGTTCACCATTAGGAAGCCCACAACTACATATTATTTCAGGTGCCCTCCCAGTGTTGGTTCACTCCACAGTCATGTTCATTCTGTTCATGAAAATACACACATTGGCATCTGTGAATCTCAAGAACTTTATTATTTAGAGCAATTACTGTAATTCAAATTAATGAATATTTTAACTGATCCGTGTTATGATGAACAAGTGGTGATGCTCATTATGGACTGACATAATTGAACTCCCACAGTGCAGTTTTCCTGTGATAAATTACTATAGGACCATAGTAAGTGCAGATTGTGAAGTTCTTATTAAAATGTATCTGTCTTCTCTGGCTATAAAGAATAGACAACTTGCTGTTTACTGATAATCATAATTTGGTTTCTTATCTCTTCATGGCAGTTAGGCTGTCTGTAATGTCAGGGTCAATTCATTTTGGTTAATTAAGTCTATTAAATGATGTGGCCAAAACTAAAAAGTGTGGGTAGTATCTTATTTCTTTGCACCACAAAGATCACATAATATTGATTCACCAAAATCTGAGACAACTCCAGCCATGTCAGGGTTGCTGTCACTGATCCTTGCATATCTTACAATAATTGAAAAATAAGTACATTCATTATATAGAACCATAATTTTGAAGTTAACAGTTAAAAGTTGATTGATTTTCCAAAAGAAGTTACGGAATCTGGATTTATAATTTGTTATGGTCTTTTCAGAATAATAAGCATGCTGAAATATTACAGTTATCATTGCCAAATTACATGAAATACTTTTTCACAATAATGTTTGATTTTGAAATGCTTATAACTTTTTAAGTACAGGTTTGTTTTTGATACTAAAATGAATCCTTTACACTCATTTGGACAATAATTAGAATAACGTTTCTGTGTACGAATTTTGTAAAAACAAGTTTTATCGTTGGTTTGCATTTGTTACACATATTTTTACACTGAAGCAACATTTAACCTATATTCTACAATATTTCATTATTATTTAGCTCCAGGTGTGTCAGTTTCATTAATCCAGTCAACTAATATAGACGCATTGTGTGCTTATTAAGTTATATAGGTTTGCATATACACTGGGAATTAGTATCAGCTACTACTATACAGTCTGTATCACATGCCTTGTTATGCGTCATCGCATTCTGTTTACTTTGGAACATACACCCAAGCTATTGCACATAAGAATGATGGGTAAGACATTATCACAGTATGCATGTAACAAAGCAAGAGTATGTTATACAATAATTTTGTTGCCTGCATCTATTTGCATTGCAAATTGGTTAGATTAGATTAGATTAGATTAATACTAGTTCCATGGATCATGAATACGATATTTCGTAATGAAAACCCACATCCTTTCGTCTTTCCCTCTCCTTCCCTCTTTCCTGATGAGGCAACAGTTTGTTGCGAAAGCTTGAATTTTGTGTGTATGTTTGTGTTCGTTTGTGTGTCTATCGACCTGCCAGCACTTTCATTTGGTAAGTCACATCATCTTTGTTTTTAGGTATATATATATATATATATATATATATATTTAAAAAGAAAGATGATGAGACTTACCCAACAAAAGCGCTGGCAGGTCGATAGACACACAAATAAACACAAACATACACACAAAACTCTAGCTTTCGCAACCAACGGTTGCCTCGTCAGGAAAGAGGGAAGGAGAAGGAAAGACAAAAGGATTGGGTTTTAAGGGAGAGGGTAAGGAGTCATTCCAATCCCGGGAGCGGAAAGACTTACCTTAGGGGGAAAAAAGTACAGGTTTACACTCGCACACACACACATATCCATCCACACATACACAGACACAAGCAGACATTTGTAAAGGAGCACAGGAAGAATGATTGGCTGAATAACTCTGCACATGCTGTAAATATTCTAACCTTGTCCTCATTATCCCTACGTGAGTGATACATAGGGGGTTGTCGTATATTCCTAAAATCATCATTCACAGCCTGTTCTTGAAGATTCATTAATGAACTGTCTTGAGATAGTTTATGTCTATCTTCAAGAGTCTTTCAATTCAGTTTCAGGCCTTTACAAATGTCTGCTTGTGTCTGTGTATGTGTGGATGGATATGTGTGTGTGTGCGAGTGTAAACCTGTACTTTTTTCCCCCTAAGGTAAGTCTTTCCGCTCCCGGGATTGGAATGACTCCTTACCCTCTCCCTTAAAACCCAATCCTTTTGTCTTTCCTTCTCCTTCCCTCTTTCCTGACGAGGCAACCGTTGGTTGCGAAAGCTAGAGTTTTGTGTGTATGTTTGTGTTTATTTGTGTGTCTATCGACCTGCCAGCGCTTTTGTTGGGTAAGTCTCATCATCTTTCTTTTTAAATATATTTTTCCCACGTGGAATGTTTCCCTCTATTATATATATATATATATATATATATATATATATATATATAAAAATTCCTCTATGGAGTAGAAGGAGTTGTCATTCACAAATTCTTTTAATTTCTTCTTAAATACTTGTTGGTTATCTGTCAGACTTTTGATACTATTTGGTAAGTGACCAAAGACTTTAGTGCCAGTATAATTCACCCCTTTCTGTGCCAAAGTTAGATTTAATCTTGAATAGTGAAGATCATCCTTTCTCCTAGTATTGTAGTTATGCACACTGCTATTACTTTTGAATTGGGTTTGGTTGTTAATAACAAATTTCATAAGAGAGTATATATACTGAGAAGCTACTGTGAATATCCCTAGATCCTTAAATAAATGTCTGCAGGATGATCTTGCGTGGACTCCAGCTATTATTCTGATTACACGCTTTTGTGCAATAAGTACTTTATTCCTCAGTGATGAATTCCCCCAAAATATGATGCCATATGAAAGCAACGAGTGAAAATAGGCATAGTAAGCTAATTTACTAAGATGTTTATCACCAAAATTTGCAATGACCCTTATTGCATAAGTAGCTGAACTCAAACATTTCAGCAGATCATCAATGTGTTTCTTCCAATTTAATCTCTCATCAATGGATACACCTAAAAATTTGGAATATTCTACCTTAGCTATATGCTTCTGATTAAGGTCTATATTTATTAACAGCGTCATACCATTCACTGTACGGAACTGTATGTACTGTGTCTTATCAAAATTCAGTGAGAGTCCGTTTACAAGGAACCACTTAGTAATTTTCTGAAAGACAGTTTTGACAATTTCATCAGTTAAGTCTTGTTTGTCAGGTGTGATTACTATACTTGTATCATCAGCAAAGAGAACTAACTTTGCCTCTTCATGAATATAGAATGGCAAGTCATTAATATATATTAAGAACAACAAAGGACCCAAGACTGACCCTTGTGGAACCCCATTCTTGATAGTTCCCCAGTTTGAGGAATGTGCTGATCTTTGCATATTATGAGAACTACTTATTTCAACTTTCTGCACTCTTCCAGTTAGGTATGAATTAAACCATTTGTGCACTGTCCCACTCATGCCACAATACTTGAGCTTGTCTAGCAGAATTTCATGATTTACACAATCAAAAGCCTTTGAGAGATCACAAAAAATCCCAATGGGTGGTGTTCGGTTATTCAGATCATTCAAATTTGATTGGTGAAAGCATATATGGCATTTTCTGTTGAAAAACCTTTCTGGAAACCAAACTGACATTTTGTTAGTACTTAATTGTTACAGATATGTGAAGCTACTCTTGAATACATTACTTTCTCAAAAATTTTGGATAAAGCTGTTAGAAGGGAGATTGGACGGTAATTGTTGACATCAGATCTATCCCCCTTTTTATGCAAAGGTATAACATTAGCATATTTCAGTCTATCAGGGAAAATGCCCTGTTACAGAGAGCTATTACATAGGTGGCTGAGAATCTTACTTATCCGTTGAGAACAAGCTTTTAGTATTTTGCTGGAAATGCCGTCAATTCCATGTGAGTTTTTGCTTTTAAGCAAGTTTATTATTTTCCTAATTTCAGAGGGAGAAGTGGGTGAGATTTCAATTGTATCAAATTGCATAGGTATGGCCTCTTCCATTAACAGCCTAGCATCTTCTAATGAACACCTGGATCCTACTATATCCACAACATTTAGAAAATGATTGTTAAAAATATTTTCAACTTCTGACTTTTTGTTCGTAAAGTTTTCATTCAATTTGATGGTAATACTGTCTTCCTGTGCTCTTGGTTGACCTGTTTCTCTTTTAATAATATTCCAAATTGTTTTAATTTTATTATCAGAGTTGCTGATTTCAGACATGATACACATACTTCTGGATTTTTTAATAACTTTTCTTAACATAACACAGTAGTTTTTATAATGTTTGATAGTTTCTGGGTCACTACTCTTTCTTGTTGTCAGATACATTTCCCTTTTCTGGTTACAAGATATTTTTATACCCTTAGTAAGCCATGGTTTGTTACAAGGTTTCTTACAAGTATATTTAACTATTTTCTTGGGGAAGCAGTTTTCAAATGCATTTACAAAAATGTCATGAAATAAATTATATTTTAAATTGGCATCAGGTTCACGGTACACCTCATCCCAGTCTAACTGCTGTAGGCTTTCCCTGAAATTTGCAATTGTTAAATCGTTGACTGAACGTACTACTTTGGAGGACTGTTTCGTATCGCTGAATGGAGCTATGTCATATATTGTAACTAGCTGTGCACCATGATCAGAAAGACCATTCTCAACAGGCTGAGCATTTATCTGGTTAAACTTATCTTGGTCTATAAAGAAGTTATCTATCAGTGAGCTGCTATCCTTTACCACCCGAGTAGGAAAATCAATAACGGGTGTCAAATTGAAAGAACCGAGTAATACTTCAAGGTCATTTTTCCTATTACCCTCTTTCAGAGAATCTACATTGAAGTCCCCACAAATAATAATTTGTTTCCCCCTATCTGACAGATAGCACAACAAGGAGTCCAAATTTTTCAGAAATAGATGAAAATTTCCCAATGGCGACCTATATACAGTTACAATTATAAATGTGCCTTTATTTAATTTAAGCTCACAGGCACATGCTTCTATATGTTTCTCTACACAGAACTTTTTTGTTTCTATACTTTTTGCACAATGATAACTTTTGACATATATGGCAACTCCTCCTTTCTCCATATTTTCTCTCATTACATGTGCAGAGAGCTTATATCCACTTACATTTACCTTATCCATATCAGTAACAATGTGATGCTCAGACAGGCATAGTATATCTATTTCATCCTCAGCTTCTAAATCTTCTAAACAAACCAGAAGCTCATCTATTTTATTCTTTAAACTCCCAATATTTTGATGAAATATACTTACATTATTTTTAATTACGGTATACTTTTATGAGAACCTTTCCTTATTCTAACATTTGCAGTACTCTCCTGTCTGAGTTTCTCATTGTGCTTAGGCCTAGTTGCTATACCAGTGGTCACATGGTGTTCAGAGAGGCAGATTATGTCAACGGGTTGGGTGACTTTAATTCATCAATGCAATTACCTAGGACTGAGATACAACTTGGTGGAGATAAAATTTCTGGTGATTGGTGAAAATTTATAATTGACAGCTGTGATTGGTGATCCAATGTGCTAGAATTGTGCTGTTTAATTTCTTTCCTAAACTGAAGATTTGTTTCAATCCTGACCTCTCGTAGAACTTGATATCTTTCTGTCTTACCTATCCTAAAAAAGGTGCTGCTCCAACACCTGTAACCACTGGTATTTTACCATTCATGGCAGTGCCTCCCCCCCTTAAATTTCCTGCTATTACCCCAGCCAGTTTCCCCTTCCCTTTCCTGTTGAGATGTAGGCAGTGCCTGGTATAGTCCCACCCACTGAGAGAATCAACAGGAACCACACCAATATGAGCCCCCGCACCCGACCCAAGCAGCCGTTCCAACTCCAAATTAACTCTCCCAACAGAAGAGTTCAAATGAGGCCGGTCATGGCATCTCAGGACAGATACAAACTCAACATTGGTGTGTCTCAATGGCGACGCAATCTTTACCAGGTCACACTCTATACTGTACCCAGGATCTCTGTCGATGCTGTTCCCTGGCCCTCCCACAATAACCACAGTGTCTTCCCTGGTAAATCCTTTACAGAGTGAACCTAAATCCTCTGTCACCTGATCCAGACTAGCACTTGGTTTGAAAAAATTTGTGACCTGGTATTCTGGTCCTAATTCCTCCTGCAGAAGTTGGCCTACACCTCTGGCATGAGAACTGCCTAACAACAAAACTTTCTTCCTTTTCAATGTCTTTCCTACATTCTTTTTCAATTTCCTATTGAAAGTTTGTTGTGTCCTGTCTACACCTACCTCTGCTTGAGGCTCATCAGTTTCTAACTGAAGCAACAGGTCAAACTTATTTTTGACATTCACCACAAAACTGTCAGACTTAGTTCTAGGCCTGTTCCTTCTGCTACCTGTTGCCACTTCCCACCTCTCTTTGCCCTTCTCCCTCCTTAACCTGTCCAGATCTTCCCTAGCCTGATCTAGCTCAGCCTGAAGGGCAGCAATTTTCCCCTCCTGTTCCACTATCTTCCTATCTCTGCTGCAAATCCTGCATAACCACTGATGAGCCTGATCCACTTTCCTGACACCCACGCCACTGCAGTCCCCCCAGTGAAAAAAAGCTACTGCATCCATCACACCAAATCCCGGAACTAACAATTCTACGGCAAGTCAGGCACTTCTCACTCATGGCAAAAATAATACTTTAGCTAGAATAAATCAATTAAATTACCGAAAATCAAAAAAGATGTTACAAGAATTAAGCCTATTCATAAATGTATACAAGCAAGTTTCTGATTTAAAATTCCGCTGTTTTTCTGAGATCTGTATTAAAACAATGAAGGTATACGCTATTTAGTTTATGTTTCACTCGATGGAATGAAAAAAAGGACAATTAAACGAGATACTTTAACTTTGATTCTCCAAAAACGTTACAAGAATTAGGCCTATAAACAAATGTATATATATGTTATGAGTACTATTGCTAAGCGTATAACATAAATCTGCTAACCAAAGAACAATTTAAACAAGTATTTACACAATGTCTTTACTTAAATTATTAAACATTACTTCATTGTAAATTAATTGTGAGGTTTGCATCTATTTGTGTTGCAAATTGCATGTATTATTGCTAAGCATATAACATAAATTTATTAAACAAAGAACAATTTAAACAAGTATATACACAATGTCTCTGCATAAATTATTAAAGATTACTTTGTTTCACAAATGTGGTTCCTCCATGTCGTTTCTCTTCTGAGTAGAATGAGTAATACAATGGGAATTTGTAATCAACATGTCATCAGGTGGAATCTCATTTCTTCTTGAGTCTTTTCGGAATGTTTCTTTTTCTCTGAAACAACATGCCGTTTCTATAACCAATAGCTCAGTCAGAACACAACAGATAATTTATAAAATTATTGAAACACAATTGAAATCGTACAAGTTTGAATGGTATAAATTAAAATTAAATTAGCTCAACAAATTGTACTATCTACTAATTCAGGTATAATGCTAAATGATATCATATATACAATCTTAATAAGTAGAGCATTTCCTTCAGTGCAATTTATGAAAACAGCTGCTCTGTTCTCCAACCAAAATGGATCATATGATAGAATGTTTTGTTCCAGCAGTGGGGGTGCACATAGGTCATGTGAAGCCAAAGTTTACAAAATGAGGTAATAATGAAATGTAAAACTAACTAAATTCAATTCTGGTGCTTTTTCAACTTATCTATAGGTAAGCACAGTGTAGAATTATGAATAAACTTATACTAGTATTTTCTGCATCCTCTATCTTTCATATCCATTATGTGATATTATCTTCCACATGAAAATCATCATCATGAAAATCAAATATTTACACTTTCAGTAA
Source organism: Schistocerca cancellata (assembly GCF_023864275.1). NCBI lineage: Eukaryota > Metazoa > Arthropoda > Insecta > Orthoptera > Acrididae > Schistocerca > Schistocerca cancellata. The sequence continues at coordinate 164,506,481 of NC_064627.1, read as the reverse complement.
TCACTTCATCTTCTTGGAAAGGTGTAAACTGCATTTACTCTTAATAACATGTACTCAGCTTCAGTGCTAGCCAATATTTTCCAGTATGGCACTTCATACAAATAAGTGTTAGTGTAATAGTTTCATAGTTCATTCTGAACAGTCTTGTAGTAGAGTCATCAAATGTTGTATTTCAAATTCGCCATACACAGCTAAGATACATGGCATTTTTGTACAAATGGTTAAAGGCATATACACATAAGTCAGAGTAAAATTCAAACATGTAGCATCACATGTAACCTTATGTTAGTTCTTCTTTTACAAAGGTATAGTTCATTTGTCATATCAAAATTTCTCTCCTTTCCTCCACATATCTCCACAAGTGTAACAAAACTCTTGTATCTACATTCAAGGAACCTTACATCTCCTTCATTTGTTTGCCATTGAAATTAATGAAGGTGGGCAAAAACTAATCATGGAAAAACCTTCACAAAATTGTTAATGGGTATGGACGTGTTAGTTATTTATCTGCAGACTTTACAATCCATCTTGATTCAGCATAAATACAGTCTCATAAAAGTTGCAAACCAATAGTGTAGTAATGTATTTTCAGTCTATAACTGATATAGCAGTTTCAAAGTACATAATGCTTGTAACATGAGTAATAACTATAGTGACAATCTAAATATTCACATAGTATGAGTCATGATTTCATATAAACACATAAATTTCTGTGTTTAACCCATGCGTAAGTTGTGTGGGTGTACAACCATCAAAGTGTTAAGACTTCTGAGCATTTCTTATAGATTGTGTTTGCAAGTAATAAAATATTAGTTGAATAAGTGGCCAATTAATTCTTAAAGTCTTTTTGTGTGTACATTGTATAAGGACAGTGTGTGTGTGTGTAATATATTTCAACATAAATGACAATATTCCATATGTGTGTTCAACAACTTTTCAAAGTGTACCTATTCAGTGTCATGAGAAACTACAAATTGTCTACGATTCATTAGGATGACTGTGCATGTAGTTTGAACTGTAGGCATCTGATTTCTTTCAGTGATGTAAGACATTCTTTTTTTAGGTGCATAGACATATATTATGATATCATTTCAGACAAGGTTTCACTTGGAAGACAATTTCATCACAAACAAAGAATGAGAGTGGTATTATCAGTTGTAAATGTGTATCATTTGCAGTGTATTTCCTTGGCTTACTATTCCATAGCATTAAGTAAATGTAGTGTGTATGTAAATATATTTCTCTTGCACATCTCTTTTAGGTGCATAGACATATATTGTCATAATATCATTTCTGACAATGTTTTGCATGAAAGACCCTTTAGCCCAAACAAAGAACAGGAGTGGTATTATCAGATGTAAATGTGTATCATTTACAGCATATTTCCGTAGCTTACTATTCCATAGTGATAAGTAAATGTAGTGTTTATGTAAATATATTTCTCTTCCACATCTCAAATCATTCAACTCAGGAATGAACCTCCAAACCAGTTCTCTCTCTCTCTCTGTATATGAGTGTCTGAGTGATTTTATATTTGCAAGTAAGTATAACTGTCTTGTGCACAACTGAGGATACAACATCATACTGCTGTTGGCTGGAAATTGTTTTTGTTGTTTTTGTTTACAGGGCTTCAAGCTAGTGGTGTGGTATTTTCACATATTTCCTTTGCTTGAATGGTGTTGGGCCACAAAAAAATCATAACCAGTTACAAACTCTTCATAATGCTCATAGATTGACATTATAGTACTTTGTATAGATCATATACTAACAAAGAGATAGAGGGGCTGGCCAGTACTTACCTCAGCTCAGTACAGCCGATAGATACACAAAAAACAGAACCAAAAACTTATGTTCCTAGCTTTCGGAACAAATGTTCCTTCATCTGGGAGGAGAGAGGGGAAAGAAAGGGAAGAAGGGAAAGTGGATTCAGTTACTCACAATCCAGGTTATGAAGCAACAGGGAAAGGAAAATAGGGAGGGTAGCAAGGATGGAGGCATGGTTGTCTGAGGGAAGCCAAAGATATTCTACTGTAAGTACTGTGCCAGCTTCAAACCAAAGAGGATGCATACAGAAGTAAAGAGGTATATAGTATAAAGATAAACACAACTATGTAGGATGAAAAGATGCGTGAATGGCTAAAGAGGAAAGGGAAAGAGGAGAAGACTGAAGAGTAAATGGTAGTGAGGTTGTTTAACGTAGGTTCAGTCCAGGGGGATGGCGGGATGGAAGGATGTGTTGGAGTGCAAATTCGCATCTCCGCAGTTCAGAGGGACTGGTGTTGGGTGGGAGAAGCCAAATGGCACATATGGTGTAGCAGGTTCCTAGGTCCCTAGAATTATGCTGGAGGGCATGCTCCGCTACTGGGTATTGGACATCTCCTAGGCGGACAATTCGTCTGTGTCCGTTCATGCGCTCAGCCAGTTTAGTTGTTGTCATACCAATGTGAAAGGCTGTGCAGTGCAGGCATATCAGCTGATAAATGACATGTGTAGTTTCACACGTGGCCCTGCCTTGAATTGTGTATGTTTTACCAGTAGCGGGACTAGAGTAGGTGGTTGTGGGGGGATGCATGGGGCAGGTTTTGCAGCAGGGTCAGTTACAGGGGTAGGAACTGCTGGGTAGAGAAGGGAATGTGAAACAAATACTAACTAAACTTTTTACTCTAGGGAAAACTTGAACCAAGGACCTCTCATTCCGCAGCTGCGCACGCTAACCACGGGACCACGGCACTCCTGAGCTCACACTATCCTTGATCTTGCTTATCTTGCACATGGACTACTCAGTTTGTATATTTTGCTTATTTTTTTCATAGTTCCACACAACTTCTTCCTGTTTTCTCGATTGATCTGTGTTCAGTTTTTCAAGGTCTATCCACTGTGCCAACTTATAACTAAATCCGAGGGGGGTGTGATGGGGAGGTTCCCTTGTAAGTAATTTATAGTGTAACTTTATCCGAACAGGCCTTAGAAGGCCCAACAGTACCGACCAGCTGCCATGTCACCCTCAGCCCACAAGCGTCACTGGATGCAGATATGGAGGGGCATGTGGTCAGCACATTGCTCTCCTGGCCATATGTCAGTTTACGAGACCAGAGCTGCTACTACTCAATCAACTAGCTCCTCAGTTTGCCTTATAAGGGCTGAGTGCACCCCGCTTGCCAACAGCACTCGGCAGACTGGGTGGTCACCCATCCAAGAGCTAGCCAAGACCGACAGGCTTAACTTCAGTGATCTGACAGGAACCAGTGTTACCCCTGTGACAAGACTGTTGGCAATTTAAAATGTATTACCCACAATTCATGGGGGGCAGACAGGAGTGTCTCCTCCAATTTTACAGAGCCTTCATGTAACAAAGGGAGATAGATTTCCTTTCAGACTTAACTCTCTTCAAGTACATAATCTGATATCCCTTCATTGTTTCTCACTCTACACATTCAGTCCCCACTGGTAATCTACACAGTGCATCAGCAGTTATATTTTACTTTCCTTTTACATATTTTATTGAATAACCAAATTGTTCCAAGAGTAGTGCCCACCTTATAAGTCTACTGTGATACAACTTGCAGTCAAACAGATAACTTAAAGCCTTATGAACTGAATATGCTGTAGCTTTATGTCTCTGTAAATAGTTTCTAAACTTGGTGAAACCAAGTAATCCTTTTTCTGTTACAATGTAATTCTTGTCATGTTTTTGTAAGGTTCTAAATGCAAATTCTATAGAATGATATTCTGCCTTCCCATTCACTACTTTCTGTAATCTGTCATCACTGGTGGAGATTAATTGTCCGACAATCAATTGGGAAACTTACAGTTTTCTTAGTGGTGGGCTTGCTAAGACATCTTGTGAAACATTAGTAAATGCCTTCTCTGATAACTATCCAGAAGTGATAGGAATCTCACTCATGATGGAAATATATTGGATCTAAAGGCAACAAAGAGACCTGACCTCTTTGAGGTTGTCCACAATGAAACTGGTATCAGTGACCATGACACAGTTGTGGCAACAATGATTACTAAAGTACAAGGGACAACTAAAACAAGCAGAAAGATATATATGTTAAGTAAACTAGATAAAAAAATCAGTAGTCTCATATCTCAGTGAGAAACTTGAAACTTTCACCACAGGGCAGGAGCATGTAGAGGAGCTATGGCTCAAGATTAAAAGAATAGTTGATCATGCACTGGATAAATATGTACACAGTAGAACAGTTCATAATGAGAGCAAATCTCCATGGTACACAGTCTCTTTAAAGAAACTTCTAAAGAAACAGAGATTACTGCATAATAGGTGTAAAAGAAACTGTAGGGCTATGGATAGAGAGCTGCTGAATGAAATGTGTTTGGCTATCAAGAGAGCAATGTATGGTGACTTCAGTGACTATCATAGCAGAATATTGTCAAATGATCTTTCACAGAACCCAAAGAAATTCTGGCTGTTAGCACCAAAGTTAGTGTTCTATCCCTACGGAATGAGACAACAACTAAAATTGAAGGTAGCAAAGTAAAAGCTGAAATCCTTAACAACATTTTCAAATGTTTCTTTACAAAGAAAAACCCAGAAGAATTGCCTGAATTTAATCATCATAACTCTGAAAAGATGAGTGAAATCACAATTAGTGTCAGTGGTGTTGAGAAACAGCTAAAATATTAAAACTAAACAAAGCTTCAAGGCTTGATGGAATCCCTGTCAGATTCTATACTGAATTTGTGGCCCCTCTTCTAACTATAATCTATTGTAGATCCCTTGAATAAAATACTGTGCCCAGTTCTTGGAAAAAAGCACAGGTCAAACTTGTCCACCTGTCTACATGAAGGGTAGTAGAAGTGATCCATGAAACAACCATCCAGCATCTTTGACAATGATTTGTTGTAGAATCTTAGGACATATTCTGAACTCAAACATAATGAGGTATCATGAACAGAATGACCTCCTTCATGCCAACCAGCACTGATTCCAAAAACATGTCATGTGAAACCCAACTCACACTTTTCTCATATGACATACTGAAAGCTTTCGATCAAGGCAGTCAGATAGATGCAGTATTTCTTGAGTTCCAAAAAGCATTTGTCACAGTACCACACCTACACTTATTGTTATAACTTCAAGTTGAACAAATATATTTCAAGGAAGATGCAATACATGAAAGTCACAGATCAAGTAAACAGAGTAAGACGTGTGTACACTTTAACAGTCAAATCATAACTGAGTCCGAGTCTAGCGGCTGCTAGCTCGCTGGCCGCTTAGGTGGCGTTGCTGCTGCATGGCTGGCAGACAGTGCCGCATGTAGAGGACGTGCGTAACTGCGCGGTGGCACTTTGAAAGACCGGTGAGTCACAACACTGTTCCCCCTTTTGAAGTTTTTGCACAGGTCTTGATGGAGGTGGCCTGTAGATTGCTAACGTCCATAGGTGTTGTTTGGCTGGCCATAAAGTCTCGAGGAGGAGGCTTCCCGTTCGGATGGAAGTGTCCCCAATGATAACGGGTCGAGATGACAGGAGACATGGGGTTCGAATCTGCTGGGGCCCCATGCACCAATCTGACCATTGTGGCAAGTCCGGTTGTTATAACAGGAGACATGGGCGATGTGTCCACGTCCGTAGGAGATGGAGGCGAGTAGAGTTGCTCCGACGTATGATGGTCATCTGGTTCCTGCATGGGCACATCTCCTGGTGGTGTCAGTTCCTGTGCTGGCACCGATGTGATGGCGAGAGGACTGCATTGTGAGTAATGAAAGATTCCAGTATCCCGAGTGTAAGGTAGAGCGAATGTGGTGTAGCGGCACCCGGAACAGGCATTGCCGGCACACGAAGCTAAAGCTGGTCCAAATGGCGCACTGCAACACCCGTGTCTGTCTGGATTTCATACAGGCGTTGGCCACAGTGTCGTAAGATGCGGCCAGGACTCCATTTTGGCCACCTGCCATATCCCCATACCCTTACAAGGTCATCTGCAGTGAACCGGCCAAGCGAAGGCACCCGCGGCCGTGAGGTGGATGGCCGCAAAAGATGAAGTAGCATGCGGGGCTGTCGGCCATGTAAGAGCTCAGCCAGGCTGTGGTCGCCCATGGAGGTGAAATGGTAAGAAGCCAGAAATTGGAGAAGCGCATCATCAGCAGCAGAAGAAGTCAGGAGTTCCTCATCTGAGCCTTAAATGTGCGGACCAGTCGTTCAGCCTCACCGTTTGACTGTGGATGGAATGGAGGGGCCGTGACATGCATGAAGCTGTGACGGGCACAAAAATTCGCAAAATCAGAAGAGGCAAATTGTGGACCATTATCAGGAACAAGAGTAGAGGGAAGGCCTTCCAAAGAGAAAATGCAAGCTAGAGCGTTGGTGGTTGCCGCGGTGGTAGGCGACGTGCAACAGACAATGAAAGGAAAGTTAGAGTAGGCTTCAATAACAAGAAGCCAATAAATACCTAAAAAAGGTCCCGCAAAGTCAGCATGAATATGCTCCCAGGGCTTCTCAAGCCAAGGCCACGGTGACAAAGATGACTTCAGGACGGCGGCCTGTGACGCACAAGGGCCGCAGGCAGGGACCATGCGTGCGATTTCAGAGTTGATGCCAGGCCAGTACACATGACGGCGAGCCAGAGATTTTGTGTGAGAGACACCCCAGTGTCCTTGGTGAAGGAGGCGCAAGATGAAGCACGCAAAGACGCAGGTACCAAAACATGTGGCGAAGCATTTTCGGTGAGGCGGTAACGCAAAGCGTAGTAGTTCCGCAACAGATCAGAAGTCTTAGCAGACAGACGATCTGGCCAACCCTTCTGAATACAGCATAAAACCTGGGAGAGGGTAGGGTCAGAACCCGTAGCAGCCGCCAGCCAGTCCCCGGTGATGGGGAACCCGTCCACAACCCGCTGCTCAGCAACATCCAGGTTGAAACACAAAAGTTCGTCCCTATCGAACGCCAGATCAGGACCCATGGTAAGGCGAGACAGTGCATCAGCATTCACATGTTGAGCCATCAGCCAGAAATGAGTCTCATAATTGAAACAAGACAAGTAAAGAGCCCAACACGGAGGCGGTGTGCAGCCTTGTCGGAAAGTGACATTGATGGATGAAACAAGGAAACAAGTGGTTTGTGATCCGTAACAAGATGAAATTTGGATCCATAGAGAAAAACACCAAACTTATGAAGAGCATAAATAATGGCCAAAGCTTCTTATTCAATTTGAGAATACTTTTGTTGGACATCCGTGAGCATTTTGGAGGCATAAGCAATGGGTTGTTCAGAACCGTCAGAAAAATGGTGCGCAAGGACTGCACCGACCCCATATTGAGAGGCATCTGTGGCAAGAACAAGATGTTGGCTCGGTTGATAAGAAGCCAGGCACGGGGCCTGTTTCAGCGTAGTCTTCAATTTCTGGAAAGCCGCATCATATGACATGGACCAGTGAAAAGGCACATTTTTATGCAACAGGCGATGCAACAGCTGAGCCACAGAAGCAACAGATGGTAAAAACTTGTGATAGTATGCTATTTTCCCCAAGAAGGCCTGCAGTTCCTTAACAGATGTAGGGCAAGGAAGGGCATTGATCGCAACAACAGTTTGCTGAAGCAGACGAATACCATCCCGAGAGAGTTGAAACCCCAAGTATGTGATAGATGCCTGAAAAAAATTTGATTTTTGAAGATTACACTTAAGACCGGCAGTCTGTAAGATATGAAAAAGTGTGTGGAGATTTTGAAGATGTTCGTCAGTGGTGGAGCCAGTGACAACAATGTCATCCTGGTAATTTATACTCCCAGGGACAGTGAGCAATAATTGTTCCAAGAATCACTGAAAGAGAGCAGGGGTGCTGGCAACCCCGAATGGCAATCGTTGGTATTGATAGAGGCTGAAAGGTGTGTTAAGGACCAGAAACTGCCAGGAAGCAGCGTCGAGAGGAAGTTGATGATAAGCTTCTGACAGGTCAAGTTTAGAAAAATACTGGCCTCCAGCAAGTTTACTGAACAATTCTTCAGGTTGAGGCATAGGGTAAGTGTTGATAAGGCATTGAGCATTTGCAGTGGCTTTGAAATCACCACAGAGACAAATATCACCATTTGGCTTAGCAACGACAACGACAGGAGAGGACCAGTCACTGGAAGTGACAGGAAGCAAGACCCCCCAAAGCAGTGAGACGATCCAGCTCCCATTTGACCTGATCATGAAGGGCCACAGGAATGGACTGAGCTCGAAAAAACTTGGCTGAGCAGTGGGTTTGAGCGTGATATGAGCTTCAAAGTCGTTTGCACGGCCTAACCCAGGAGAAAAAAGGGACGAAAATGTCATTGTCAAGGAATCTAATTGAGCATAAGGAATAGCATCAGAGACGATATTGACAGAGTCATCTATGGAGAACCCAAATACGAGAAAGGCATCGAAACCAAAAAGATTCTCCGCGTTACTATGGTTGACCACAAATATGGGAACAGTGCAAATGACAGATTTGTAAGATACCTCAGCATCAAATTGTCCCTAGAGAGAAATCTTCTGTTTATTGTAAGTCCATAATTGCCTAGTGACAGGTGACAGGATTGGAGAACCCAACTGAAGATACGTCTGAGAATTGATGATAGTGGCAGCAGAACCAGTATCCACCTGCATGCGAACATCTCGACCAAGTATTTGGACAGTGAGGAATAACTTCCCTGAAAGCAAAGAAGTACAATTGACAGACAACACAGAATCAGAGTCAGCGTCATGTTCATGAACATCATGTATGTGATTGGATTTGCAAACAGATGACTCATGACCCTTTTTTTTGCATTTGTGACACACGGCCCAACGCTGTGGACAATCTTCTTGTGAATGTTTCGTAAAACACTGTGCACATGAAGGAAGTTGCCATGGATTTTGCTGCAGTTTCTTAGAGGTTTGTTTACGGGCAGACCGAGGCTGCACTTGGGAGCATACTGAGGCCACGACGGCCGGTGGGGACATGCCACACACTTCGTTAACATCGCACAGAGGTTGTATTTCCCCGACGTTGTCCCATGCCTCTATTTGCACTCCAGCAGCGTGAGAAATTTCAAAAGACTGAGCGACTGATAGGACTTCATCTAGAGTCAGATTTGCCAACTGAAAGGCACGTTGCCTAACTTCTTTGTCAGGTGCCTTGCCTAACTTCTTTGTCAGGCGCCAATCAGATAATAGCATCCCGTACCATGGAATCGGCGTAGGATTCTTTGTGAACTTCACTAACAAATTGACACTTTCTACTGAGGCCATGAAGTTCAGCAGCCCAAGCGCGATAGGATTGATTTGATTGTTTTTGACAATGATAAAAGGCAACAGGAGAGGCTACCACATGCATTTGCTTTTGAAAATAGATGAACAGAAGTGAGCAGATTTCAGCAAAGGACAAAAACACAGGATCTTTCAAAGGAGCCAATTGCAAAAACAACCGATACATTTGAGGTGAAATCCATGAAAGGAACAGAGACTTACATGTTTGTTCATCCGTGACATGAAATGCCAAGAAGTGCTGTCGAAGACATTTTTCGTAATCAGACCAGTCTTCCGCCGTCTCGTCGTAAGGAGGAAAAGGAGGTAGAAACAACGACGAGATTTGATGCCGTGACGAAATCACAAATCGCATTTGTGAGAAGCATTTGCTGTTCTATGAGACCTTGCAATAGTTGCTCTAAAGTAGCCATGGAAACATGTGGGTCAACGATGGATAAGAAAAATCACTACCTCGTCACCAATTGTTATAACTTCAAGTTAAACAAATATATTTCACGGAATATGCAATACATGAAAGTCACAGATCAATTAAACAGAGTAAGATGTGTGTACTCTTTAACAGTCAAATCATAACTGAGTCCGAGTCTAGCGGCTGCTGCTGTTTGGCTGGCAGAGAGCACTGCATGTAGAGAACACGCGTAACTGCGCGGCGGCAGTTTGAAAGATCAGCGAGTCACAACACTTATTTTCAAACGTACAATCATATGGAATGTCAAGTGAAATTTGTGACTGGACTGAGGGAAAATGCAGCATGTTATCTTGGTTGGAATGTTATCACCGATGTAGAAGTAACTTCAAGTGTGGCCCAGGGAAGTGTGTTACTTTTCATGTTTATTTATTTATTTTGGTCCAACATCAACTATTTACAAAAAAGTTTTTTTGTTCCAGTCTTCTGGATAAGTCATAGCCTTACTTACTAAAGTTACATATTATCTACACAACTTTTTCTAAATTTAGTTGAGAGAACAATGTTACATATATGGACTATACATAAAATAATTTGCTATTGCAATACATAGATTAAGGAATTTACACTTTGTGACACAGTCTTCAGATCTGAGATTCAAATATTTACAGTTTATGGCACAGTATAAGATCTGAGATTCATATATTTTTAGATAGATGGTCTTCCATCATACGGATTTACTAAATCTAGAAACTCGTCTGTTGAATACGCAGAACTGTTTTGGAGCAATAATTTTAATTTCCTTTTTAGTTCTGTAATAGGCAATTTGCAGACATAATTCAGTAGTTTTATGCCTGCATAGTGAGGGCTTTCCTCATTAAATGTTGTTCTATGAGAGATGTTGTGGGCTCTCTCTCTACCTCTAGTATTGTGATCGCGTAAATCTTTATTAAGTGTTTTGTTACTGTTTACTGCCATAATGATTATCATAAGTACATACAGGATATGAACAGTTAGTATTTTGTATATTAATGATCTTTCAGATAACATAAATAGTAACATCAGGCTTTTTGCAGATGATACAGTTATTTGTAATGTGGTGCTATCTGAAAGAATTTCCAGAAATATTCAGTCAGATCTTGATAAGGTTTCAAAGTGGTGCAAATATTGGCAACTTGCTTTAAATGTTCCTAAATATAGCACTATGCACTTCACAAAACAAAAAAATCTAATATCCTATGACCGTAATATCAATGAGTTACTGTTGGAATCGCCCAACTCATACAAATACCTGGGTGTAACACTTTTAGGGATTTGAAATGATCACATAGGTTCAGTCATGGGTAAAGTAGATGGTAGATTCCAGTTTATTGATAGCATACTGGAGATGTGCAATCAGTCGACAAAGGATATTGCTTAAAAATCAGTTGTGTGACCAGTTCTAGAATATTGCTCAAGTGTGTGAGACCCCTACCAAATAGGACTAACAGGGGATAATGAATGTATACAGAGAAGGGCAGCATGAATGGCCAAAGTTTTTATTTAGTCTGTGGGAGAGTGTCACACAGATATTTACAGAATTGAACTGTAAGACTCTTGAAGATGGATGTAAACCATCCCAAGGAAGTCTGTTAACAAAGTTTTAAGAACCGGCTTTAAATGATGATTCTAGAAATATACTACAATCCCCTATATCTTGCTCACATAGGGATTGAACCCTGCACCTTGCTCACCTAGGGCTTTTGAGGATAAGATTAGAATTATTATTGCAGATACAGAGGCATTGACACAATCATTCTCCCTCCACTCCATACATGGGTGGAATGCGAAGGAACCTTAATCACTGGTACAATGATATGTTCCCTTTACCATGCGTCTCACAGTGGTTTGCTAAGTACAGATGTAGATGTAGATGTAGATATGAGTGAGCTCCCACTCCACTGTCATTGCTGTCAGTCATTAGGCAATATGGTAATGTCAAATCTGCTCATTGTAGAATTTTGCTATCACATAACTGTCCTTTTTTATTTCATTAAAAAATGCTGGCATTCCTTACTCCATTTCTACATGACATTTTTCCTAAAAATATTATTCAAACAAGGTGCATTCAAAGCTCTTATGTATTTTCTGTGAAAACCAGCTAAGCCAAAACATGATTTTAACTCCTTCTTTGACTTAAGGGCTGGAAATTTTGCTATGACTAATATTTCATCACTGTCAGGCAAAATTCCTTCCTTTGTAATGCTGTGACCTAGAAATTTCAACTGTTTCATAGTAAATTTACATTTTTTCAACTTTAATGACGTGCCTCCTTTCCTTAACTTTTCCCTAGCTCTTTTAATAATTCAGACTGCTCTTCCCAACTTTTATAAGTTATTAACATATCATGTGCATATATTATCAATATAGCAAGTAATTCTTTTCCCATAATAAAATCTAAATCTGTTATAAACTTCACTACAGAAATGTTTAATCCATATAGTACAATACAGAAGTGATAAGCTCTGTCACTACACAGAAAACAAGTCATATATGTTGAAAACTAGTGGTTAAATTGTACTACCGCCTTTACCTACACAAATGTGCTCTTAGTAGCTGCATCTCCATTGAAACTGGTTGAAAAATTGTTCTTGTAAGTAGGCTATTGTCAGTAATGTAGTCTACACCAGATTTGCAGTTCAAATGCTTGCCCTTGCCAGTTCATGTCTCATCTGCTTAAATTATGCATGGATAAACAGCGAGCTACATATTGCACTGATATCCTAATAAAATTCACTGACCCAGTCATTCCAATACAAAAACGATGTGCCCTGTAAGTAACTACTGGGGGTAAAAATGACCATAGTCTGATTCTATTGTCACAGTTAGCAGTAGACATTATTAGAAGATTAACGCTGTTGATAAGAATAATTATAAGTTCACAGTCAATTATTAAAAACAGTCGTGGAATCACTGGGTAATCTGCTAGATGCAAAATTTAGATAACTTCCAGTACAGTACACTTTCTGACTTGAAATGTGTGCTACATCATCTGCAGTACATCAGCCCATGTTTCCAAACATGTAGGTTTTGTTCCATTTAAACTCACCATGGAATGACTTACTATGGCTCTAACAAGCTTTTTTTTTATAACCTTACAATAATTATGACTGAATTTAGCTACTGTTGTTTGCTGTATTTTCATAAATTATGATTAAAGATTTACATTTCTGATTAACTAAATAGTGCAATGATTTTCTTTTTTAAAAAACTATTAGATACAAAGATAATTTCTGTTCAACTATTCTGGCTAGTTTGCTTAAATATGGAATTCTATTTTGGTAACAATATTTTAGCTTAAGGTCATAATTATTCCAGAATTAAATGAGCACAAATGTCGCAAATATGTTTGTGTCATTAGTTGTTAGAATACTTGCCTTTATATCTTTTCAATCTACTTTTTCAGGAAGTCAGTAATTGGGTATATGTTTACACATGAACAGACACAACAAAATCTAAAATTACTGATGTTTTGTAATTAGCACAGTTTTTAGATGAACTAGTTACTTCATTAACTCCTGATATCCAAAGGAATGTAACAGACGATAAAGTTGGCTAAGCTCTGAGTAATATTCAAGATTTAAGGTGCTGTGTTTGTCACATAAATGATAAAGTTGAAGATATCACAAAATTTGAAAAATATAATAATTTTAGCGGGAAGAAAAATTTAACACTTGGAAGGAATCCACCTGCTTTGTCATCGATATATGTGGTTACTATGTATATGTATCTTTGACTGTGTTTTACATCTTTGTCCCTACATGCTGTTCCCAGTCATTCCCAGTTCATTTACTTGTGTGTGTAAGCTAACATGTAGCGAAGTGTACCAATGTGAACCAATACAGTAAATTATATTATGTGAACAAATTTATCATGTTCTCAAGATCCATAGAACCTCAACAGGTTATGGGCCCAGATACACAGATAACCGATCATTAAAAGTATCAGGAATCACTGTTTGAAACCCAGGTTTCATGATACCAAAGTCGAGTGTGCTGTTGTTCACAAAGAAGAATCATTTGAGTCCACAAATATGGTGACAAATTATCTAATTAATGTGCTGAAGCTAAAGGGATGTGAGAACTACTGAGATTAGGTGTTCACTATCAAAAATGTGCTTATTCTCAATGGATTAGCGAAGTGTGTCTCAGAAGTAGTTTCATCAGAAGATTCTAAGGCCAAAACAAAGATAATTCTTATGATTGATCCATCTTTATATGTGCACATAAGAGAAGCAAAAACGATAGTGGACTTGTGGAAGAAACTGAAATCAATGTTTGATGACTCTGGTTTTGTGAGAAGAATAAATTTATTGAGAACTCTGATATCAACACATCTAGAAAAATGTGATTCAATGACGAGCTATGTGAACCAGATAGTAGATAATGATCAGAAATTATGTGGAACAGGTTTTGCTATTAATGATGAATGCAATGGTTCATTATTGCTAGCAGGATTGTCAGAAAAATATTCTCTCATGATAATGGCAATTGAGCACTCAAGAATGCAAATGCAATGGACACAATCAAAAGTAAGCTTCTTGACATGGAAGAAGAGGTCACCATGACTGGTAGTGCTTTTAGGGCCAAAAGTTGGCAAAGTAAACCAAAGTTCTCTCACTGAAATGGAAATACAGTTGGAAATCAAAATAGGAAGCACATTGTTTGCTATAAATGCAAGAAACCAGGAAATTTTAAAATTAAGTGCCCTAACAGTGAAAATGATGCAAGACAAAACAAAACTTCAAATGTTTTCAGTGCAGTATTTATAAGTGGCTCTTTTGACAGGAGTGACTGGTGTGTTGATTCAGGTGCTAGTGTGCATCACACAGCAAATGCAGAACAGATACAAAACAAGGTGAATGATGTTAACATTCAATAGATGATGGCTGCAAATCCGACAGAAATCCCAGTGTTGTGCTCTGGAGAAGTTGGTTCAACAACAGTGGTTGGGAAGAACTTTTTTGATATTACTGTAAGAAATGTTATGTGTGATCCAGAACTGACTACAAATTTGCTCTCTGTGAGCAGGTTAATTGAACAAGGAAAGTTTGTTAAATTTGGTAGTGATCAGTGCAATTATTTATAACAAGCATAAGGAACTGGTTACAACTGCAGATCTGATTAATGGTGTGTACAACCTAAATGTTGACAGAAGAAGTGATTTTTTTGGGAATGATCACAACATCTGATTGGCATAGAAGATTAGGTCACCTAAATGCAAAGAAACTTATTAAAATAAAAAATGATGCTGTAGAAGGAATGGTTTGTGAAGACATCAGCATCAACATTAGCAAGCAAAACTGTGTAATATGCAATGAAGGTAAACAAACACAGGCAGCCTTTTCCACTTGGAGGCACTAGAGCCTCTAAACCACTTGAAGTAGTACATACAGACCTGTGTGGACCAATGGAGGTTATGTCATCAAGTGGTGCAAAGTATTTTTTCATTTTGGAAGATGATTACACCAGAATGGGATTTGTGTATTTTCTGAAGACAAAGAATGAGACTTCAGAAAAATTTCAAGAATTTCAGAAAATGGTGGAAATCAGCAAGAAAGGAAAATCAAAACAGTAAGAACAGATAATGGAAAAGCATTCTTTTGTGTGAATTTTGACAGTTTGTTGAAAAAACATGGTATTATACATCAGTTATCCAACAGCTATACACCAGAACAAAATGGTTTGGCAGAAAGGTTAAATAGAACTGTTGTGGAAAAGGCAATACGTTTACTATTTGATGGCAGACCTGAAAAAAGATTTTGGGCTGAAGCAGTTAATAGTGCAGTATACTTGCAAAACAGGTCAGTGAGTTCAAGTTTAGGGAATAAAACACCCTATGACCTATGGACCAGCAGGAAACCCCACATTGGTAATCTCAGAATAATTGGAAGCAAAGTCATGATGCATATTCCCAAAGTCAAGAGATCAAAATGGGATAAAAAGGCAAAAGAAATGTTATTAGTGAGATACAACAACACTACAAATGGCTATAGACTCTTTCACCCTGAAGCAAATGATATTGTCATAAGCTGAGAAGTGATTACAATGGAAATTGGAAGTGATGCAGAAACTGAAATAAAGAATTGTGAAGAAATCACCATTTCAGTGGGGGATGATGAAGAAAATGAGAAGTCTGATAGTGTATTAAGAGAGGACTTACATGATGTCTCAAAAAAAGCAGTCACATCAGAGAAAGAAACTGATGATAAAAAATGTGTTATGCAAGAAGTTAAAGTGAAAAATATCAGAAGATCACAAAGGCAACACAAACCAAATATAAGATTTGGTGATTATGAGGTTTATTTTTCTGCTGGAACTTCAGATCAGCTTGAGGATCCAACAACCGTGCAGGTGGCCCTTAGCAGACCTGATGCAGAAGAATGGAAACGTGCTATACATAAGAGACACAGTCGTTTGAAGACAACAATGCCTGGGAAGTAGTAAACATTCCACAAAGTGCAAGTGTTGTGCAGTGTAACTGGGTGTTTAAGACAAAAATCAACAGTGAAAGTGAAGAACAGCATCGCGCTAAACTAGTGGCAAAAGGATTCGCTCAGAAACCTGGAGTTGGTTATGATGACTCCTTTTCTCCTGGGGTGAGGCATTCAACACATAGACTTCTAATGGCTTTATCTGTTGAACTAGATTTGAACATTATTCATCTTGATGTTAAAACTGCTTTTTTAAATGGTATTCTCAAAGAGGATATTTTCTTACAACAACCTAAAGGAGTAAATCTTTGAAACGATAAAAGAAAGATTTTGAAGTTAAAAAGGGCTATGAATGGTTTAAAACAATCATCCAGAGTATGGAATGAGAGAGTAAATTATGTCTTAAGCAGTATAGGCTAAAAAAGATCTGATTTAGAACCTTTCTTCTTTATAAAACATACAGATAAATGCTTAGTTGCTATGGTAGCTTTATATGTGGATGACGCTTATATTTTTTCAGATGACTTTAAGTGAGACTGAATTTTTGAAAAATAAGTTAGGAATGGCTAAACATTTTTTGGGGATGGAAATCAAATATGATAAAGCAAATGGACATTTAGCTTTAAGTCAAGAGAACTATATTGATCAGTTATTGAAAAAGTTCATAATATATTGTAAAACTGTAAAGACTCCTATTGAAACAAAGTTTGATTTTCTAAATGAAAAAGAAACTAAAACTAGTGATGTACCTTATCAAGTCTTAATTGGTAGCTTAATGTATTTTTTAGTACTTACAAGACCTGACATCTTTTTCAGTGTGAGCTACTTAAGCCAGTTGGATATGTGCTAAGCAAATTTTGAAATATCGGAAGGAAACTAAGAATTGTGGTCTAAAGTTTGGGAAAGGAGATTCAGAATTATGTGGTTATGTAGATGCAGATTGGGCCAGTTGTCCTTTGGACAGAAAATCATATGCTGGTTTTATTTTCAAATTATGTGGGCCTGTAATGTCATGCCAGAGTGCTAAGCAAAAAACTGTTGCTCTTTCTAACACAGAAGCTGAATGTATCACTCTTTCAAAAGCTTGTTGGGAGGCTATTTATTTAAGGAACTTGTTACATGAACTGATAAGTTATAATAAGTATGTGACATTATTCAATGATATTCAGAGTGCACTGAACTTATCTGTAGATACTCCCAATCATAAAAAGATGAAGCACATTGATGTTCGACATCATTTTATAAGGGAAGTTGTGTCCAATAAAGTTGTAAAAACTGTTTACTTACAAACAGATAACATGCATGCTGACATAATGACAAAGGGATTGAAAAAAGAAAATCATTATGATTTTTTGGACTGTATAGGTCCAGGTATTTTTTAAGAAAATCATTTAAATGTTTTGAAGTGGGGATGTTAAGGTGGCTAAACCTATTTAAATTATATTGATATGTGGTTAACTACACTTCTGGAAATGGAAAAAAGAACACATTGACACCGGTGTGTCAGACCCACCATACTTGCTCCGGACACGGCGAGAGGGCTGTACAAGCAATGATCACACGCACGGCACAGCGGACACACCAGGAACCGCAGTGTTGGCCGTCGAATGGCGCTAGCTGCGCAGCATTTGTGCACCGCCGCCGTCAGTGTCAGCCAGTTTGCCGTGGCATACGGAGCTCCATCGCAGTCTTTAACACTGGTAGCATGCCGCGACAGTGTGGACGTGAACCGTATGTGCAGTTGACGGACTTTGAGCGAGGGCGTATAGTGGGCATGCGGGAGGCCGGGTGGACGTACCGCCAAATTGCTCAACACGTGGGGCGTGAGGTCTCCACAGTACATCGATGTTGTCGCCAGTGGTCGGCGGAAGGTGCACGTGCCCGTCGACCTGGGACCGGACCGCAGCGACGCACGGATGCACGCCAAGACCGTAGGATCCTACACAGTGCCGTAGGGGACCGCACCGCCACTTCCCAGCAAATTAGGGACACTGTTGCTCCTGGGGTATCGGCGAGGACCATCCGCAACCATCTCCATGAAGCTGGGCTACGGTCCCGCACACCGTTAGGCCGTCTTCCGCTCACGCCCCAACATCGTGCAGCCCGCCTCCAGTGGTGTCGCGACAGGCGTAAATGGAGGGACGAATGGAGACGTGTCATCTTCAGCGATGAGAGTCGCTTCTGCCTTGGTGCCAATGATGGTCGTATGCATGTTTGGCGCCGTGCAGGTGAGCGCCACAATCAGGACTGCATACGACCGAGGCACACAGGGCCAACACCCGGCGTCATGGTGTGGGGAGCGATCTCCTACACTGGCCGTACACCATTGGTGATCGTCGAGGGGACACTGAATAGTGCACGGTACATCCAAATCATCATCGAACCCATCGTTCTACCATTCCTAGACCGGCAAGGGAACTTGCTGTTCCAACAGGACAATGCACGTCCGCATGTATCCCGTGCCACCCAACATGCTCTAGAAGGTGTAAGTCAACTACCCTGGCCAGCAAGATCTCCGGATCTGTCCCCCATTGAGCATGTTTGGGACTGGATGAAGCGTCGTCTCACGCGGTCTGCACGTCCAGCACGAACGCTGGTCCAACTGAGGCGCCAGGTGGAAATGGCATGGCAAGCCGTTCCACAGGACTACATCCAGCATCTCTAAGATCGTCTCTATGGGAGAATAGCAGCCTGCATTGCTGCGAAAGGTGGATATACACTGTACTAGTGCCGACATTGTGCATGCTCTGTTGCCTGTGTCTATGTGCCTGTGGTTCTGTCAGTGTGATCATGTGATGTATCTGACCCCAGGAATGTGTCAATAAAGTTTCCCCTTCCTGGGACAATGAATTCACGGTGTTCTTATTTCAATTTCCAGGAGTGTATGTATATGTATCTCTGACTGTGTTTTACATCCTTGTCCCTACATACTGTTCCCAGTCATTCCCAGTTCGTCTAATTGTGTGTCTAAGCTAACATGTAGCAAAGTGTACCAATGTGAACCATTACAATAAATTATATAATGTGCACAAGTTTATCATGTTCTCAATATCCATGGAACCTCAACAACATCAACATCAGAAACAGTAAATACTCCATCTACATCTAATACGTCTTCAGTCATTCCCTTACATAAACCAAATTCATCAGAAACGTCTGATTCCACCCGTCTGCTTTGACCCATGACGTCACCAATATGGCGGAAATGACCATTCACCATGACTCCAATATGGCAACTATGACGCCATTACATAAGTATGGCAACGAACATGAAAATAGATCAAAAAACCAACACACACATCTTCCTCCAAAAATATAATCAAACTAATGGGACAAGCATGGGAAATTTGTGGTTTATGTGTGGGGACAAACTAACTATAAACAGATATAAACACACACCACCATCCCATACCATGCAAAACAACGACATAAATCAACAACACAAAATTCTCAAATTCCGCTACACACACAAAATCCTCAGGAATGAGACACTTCCCTTGACCTATATTGGTCAATAGAAGCTGACGCTATGATAAAACACATAGCTACAATTGTGCATTGGAAACGTACACTTCCCTTGACATATATAGGTCAACAGCAGCTCACGATACCAAAAAAACAGCTACGATCACACATTGGAATCGGACACTTTCCTTGACCTACATAGGCCAACAGCAGCTGACGATACCACAATAAACACAGCTACGACCGTGCATTGGAATCAGGCACTTCCTTGACCTATATAGGTCAACAGCAGCTCATGATACCAAAACACCTCACACCTATGACTGCGGATTGGAATCGGACACTTCCCTTGACCTATATAAGTCAACAGCAACTCATGATACCAAAACACACATAGCTATGACCATGCATTGGAATCGGACACTATATAGGTCAACAGCAGATGACAATACCAAAACATACATAACTATGACTGTGTATTGGAATGAGACACTTCCTTCACATATATAGGTCAACAGCAGCTCACGATACCAAAACACACACATAGCTATAAGAACATATTGATATCAATCACTTCCCATTACCTATAAAGCTCAAAAACAACTAATGACACCAAAAAAATTTAAATCAAGTACTTCCCCAAAGATATCTAAATCAACCCCAAGTGCCAATACCAAAACATCAACCACCAACACACACAGAAAATACCACTGACCAAACAACACAGAAATACTCCACCAACCATCATAACATACATAAAATACACCCAAAAACATGACTACTTACCAGGAAAGAATTCTGGCTGTACACACAAGGTCAGACACCACAATAACACAAAGCCACATCCTCAAACACACACACACACACACACACACACACACACACACACACACACACACACACACACACACACACAAAAACAAAAAAAACAAACCAAAACAAACTCTCAACCCACCCAGAACCTACCAACCCCTCCCCCCCTCCCACCCAGATCCATCAACAAATAAAAACCAAAAAATAAACAACTCTCAATCGCATACTACATAACATAATCATAAAACAACCACCACCCCCCACCCACCTACCTACGCAAACATTACCAACAACTACATCCCACCCCTCTCTCGCCCAATTTGGCCTATACATTTTACTAATAGCCCTTAAAAAAAGCCGAAAAACAACAATACTCATATAAATGAGACTGAAGGTTAGAAGAGCAGCTCTTTCCCCTCCCAATAACTGATTCAACCACCCCCCAAAACCCCTCTATCATATTTGTACATGCACCAGTCTCATAATTCTTAAATTCTAAACTATGGTTAACAACTAAATAATCATACCCCCTCTGGTCCAATCCCCTTTAAGATAAAAAAGCATCATAAACTACTGTGCTACCCTCCTCTATAAACTCCTTAATTAATCCCACCAATTCCCTTTTCATTCACCCCTCCAAAACCCTAAAATCACACACTGAAAAACCACCCCCAGATACAAAAGCTCCCCACACCCATAAACCAACCGGAAACTTACCCCTCCCATACTTCCTCTTCCCAAACTGTGACTTGTCAACATCCACGACTACCCCAGGCCCACCCAACTTATTCCTGTACTAAATATATTTAGAACAAACTTCCCTACAAAACAAAAACCAGTCATACACCATCCTCTCACTAACACCAGTCTCATGTGCACAAAAACTCTGGGAGGATCTATAACAAAAATAATACATCATCAACACTATCTCTTGCATGCCCAACCTAGACCTCTCAAACCAGGTACCACCCCTTAAGGAGCGCCATATGTTGTCCCTAAGGCACCGCCACATGTAGCAGTCCCTGGCCTGAGATGCCAGAACTCTGGCCAACTGCATGATCTGCCGACACACACCGCACTTCACCACTTCAGCCAACAGACCAAATAATTGTAAGAATTTTATCAGGGATAGCATATCATCACCCATTTCCACTCGCAAATGAGAGCTGTTGTATTTATCCATCATATCCATACCTAACAAAAGCAGCAACAAATTAAATTAAACGATTCATCACTTGACACACAGAAAACAGCACTACAATAACTTCGACACAACAAAAACTTAATTCTTAACTCACTGAAACCAATTTCTGTCAAAGACCAGTCACAGACGACACCTGAACAGATCAAGCAGCAACACCAAAATGAACCCAATACACCACATAACACACGAACCATAAACACACCACCAGAAGACACCACCAACCTCAACAAAATGACATCTACAAACACAACACACTCATAAACTAAACTCCATGCCGTCGTGACGTCACACACCATAACACCCCTATGTTACAGGTCGAAGCCAACAGGTGGGATTGGACACCTCTGTTGACCCCCATTTTCCTCATCTCCCACTGAAATTTCATTGCTTGATACACAGTAAAGATTTGCTAGAGATTCTCCATTTGGTTCTATTGTAACACTATGAGTAACCTTTTCTGATCTTCTTCAAACATATCTATATTCATAACCTTCAAGAACTCCCAGTCAGAACATAAGTTATTCATTCTACATTTATTCCTATTTTTGTTCTGTTTACAACATGGTTCAAAATTTTCTCTCCTCTCAAAGGGTATCAATATTCATGTTATAATAGTTTTATAATAGTTCACCTAATTTCTTCTGTTTCTGCTCACCAAAAACTATCAGGTTCCCAATGCAGAAATATTTACTTTACTGGATTATTATTTCTGTTTTCATATCTGTTGTGGTTAAATGGTCTATTATCCTCTCCCTAAAGCCTGTTCCTATTGTCATGTGGCCTGTTATCATTTCTGTTTCTACCATTCCATAAAGCAGATCAGTAAGCCAACCCAAAATTTTATTCACCTATCGTCACCACATCTATCAGGCCTAACATTCAACTCATTTTGTACTGTTCCCAATCACAGAGATCTGAAAAATCTCACATTGACCCCATTGCCACTTCATTTCTGCACACAGCTGATCATGTACCAAGAAATCAATGACCAAAAATTTCTGTCATCTCTGATTTGAGTGTGAACTTTTGAGTAGCTATGATATAACCTGCACCCTGTTACAACATACTGTTGAAACTTTTAGCTGTGAATCTTTCTTCCAGGTCAGCTAATTTTTTGCAAACATTCCCTGCATACATGCATCTATACTGCTAGTTACAGCTTTTTCTACTTCAACTACTTTATTGTTAGTCAAAAGTAACTGATTTTTAGTTTTACTTTCTAAGTTGTTGATTTTACATTCATAATTTTGATCATTTTGACCTATTTCTGATCATAACACATGGCTTCCATTCTTTTTGATCTCATGGAGTATTTCAAAACTTTTATTAATTCTCTGAACTGTTTCTGTGAAATTTGTTTTAAAATTGGATATTTAGCCTTTTACAGTACCAATTTGTGCCTCAGTTTGTATGTTACTTCATTAACTTTAACATAAGTGTTTAAAAATATGCTCCTTCATTCTTTTATTTTGGAATTTGTAGCCTCAGTTTTAATGCCCAAATCATTATTCAGTTCATTTATTTTGACTCTTCAATTGTACTGCCCAAGTCATTATTTGTTTGCACTAATCTGTTGTTTAGTTTACTTTTTGTTGCATCAATTTCATTATGTGCTGCCTGAAACCTATTTTTTGTTTGCTTGAAATTCTTCTATTGCTTTTTAAACTGTTCCTACATACATGTCAATATCTGTTTCACACCATCAACATTTGGTTTCAAAAGCTCCCTTTGATCCCAACCCCAACTGCAAACATACTAGTATTTTCGCCTATTTTTTCTTCTTCCCAACTTTGATCTAGTTTGTTATTATTGTCCAAAATTTCATCCACTTCACTGTGGCTATCACTACGTTCTGAACCATCATTTGGTACTAAACTGTTATTAATTACTTCAGCCTGATTTGCCATTTTTAACTTCTGCAAAAACACTTCACAACCCTAAAGAAAAAGTTTTCCACATGACCTACAATACTGTCTTTCACTACAGTACAAAAGAAAAGAAAAATTATGATCAAAGTGCTTATCTTTTCTTACTCCCTGCCTCCCTTACCTTATGATCCTCCAAAAACCCCTACCAACACTCCGCGAAACCCAGAGCTGAAACAATCCCAGAACACTGTTGTTAACCTCTCCACCAAAATCCTCAGCCCCACAGAAGTTTCAGTCCTATCCAAAGGCCTCAAATTCCCAGATTTAACCATGTTGGACTTGTGAAAGATCTATTCTTGTTCTCCTGCTCCCCACAGTGGAAACACTTCTTTGCTAATGGCTCCTCCAATGAAGCCAATCCAGTCCCAACATCGAACCCTACCTATCTGAATTCTTACCAGCATCCAACTGTGGCCCTCCCACACTCCCACCTAACCATCCCCTGGTCATCTTCCAGTCATTCCTAACCTCCAACCTGGCCTCACCATCCTTCCCCAGGGCCCTCCCTAAGAGCAACAACCTTAAAAGAGAAGAGAGGACTGCCCTACACAATCTAAAAATGGGCCCTGACCTGATCATCTTTCCAGCAGACAAAGGTTCCACCACTGTTGTGATGAACTGGAGCGATTACCTCGCAGAGTGCTTTGCCAGTTATCTGACACCTCCATCTACAAGCTCTACCAAAGTGACTCCCTCTCAGAAATCCATCCTAACCTCCGATACCTGGTGAAATCTTTAGGTCCTTCCCAGAACCTCTCTCCTGAATCCATCTCCCAGCTCACCTCAACAACAGCCCACACATCTGTCTTCTACATGCTCCCCAAAATTCACAAATCTAACAGTCCTGGGCACCCCATTGTGGGTGGTTACAGTGCTCCCACCAAAAGAACCCCAGTCCTTGTTGATCAACATCTCCAACCAGTTGTCCAAAACCTAACCTTCCACATTAAAGATACCAACCACTGCCTGCACCACCTCTCTACCATCCCTCTACATCCTTACCTCCTGGATCCCTATACTCATCACTGTCAGTGCATCCTCCCTATACACCAACATCCCTCATGTCCATGCCATGGCCTTGATGTGATTGAACACTATCTCTCCCAATTCCCTGTAGATTCCAGACCTACTACTTCAATACTCATACAACTAACCAACTTCATCCTGACCGATAACTACTTCACATTTGAAGGGAACGTATATAAACAAATTCATGACACAGTCATGGGCACCCTCATGGCGTCTTCCTATGCCAGCCTCTTCATGGGCTACATAGAAGAAACGTTCCTAGCTTCCCAAAACCCCAAACCCCTGGTCTGGTTCAATATTATTGCTGATGTCTTTATAATTTGTCCCAAGGCCGGGATGCCTTATCCTCATTCCTCCATAACCTCAACACCTAATCTCCCATCCATTTCATCTGGTCCTCCTCCACCCATCATGCCACCTTCTGAGATATTGCTCTTGTCCTATCAGATGGCTCCATCCACACCTCAGTCCACATCAAACCCACAGTCACCAACAGTACCTACACTTTGACAGCTGCCACCCCTTAGACACCAAAAAATCCCTCCCTTACAACCTGGCCACCCATGGTAGACACATCTGCAGGCAATATCCTCCAGACTTAATTTGCAAATAGATCTCTCATGCTATAGCCTCACACACAACTTATCCTTAGGTCTATTCCAAAAACCAGCCACAAAGAAGCACTTCCTTTGTCACCTAATACAACCCTGGAATGTAACAACTTTATCAGGGCTTTGATTTATTTTTATTTACACATGAAGTTCCATAGAACCAAACTGAGGGGCAAATCTCCAAGGTCATGGAACGTGTGAGTACATGAAATTACAACATAAAAGAAATAAAAGATAAAAATAAAATGTTTATGAACCCAAAAAAGTCTTGCCATAAGTTTAAGTAAATGCAATCAACAATATAAAACAAGAATCAGCTCCTGGACAGAATAGAAGGAGTGACTCATGAAGAAACTCTTCAGTTCTGATTTGAAAGCAGGTGGGTTACTGCTAAGATTTTTGAATTCTTGTGGTATCTTTCATCATGCCCTGAAATGAGGAAAATCCTACCCAAGATACTTCCAACCCCTCCCAAAGTGGTATTCCACCATTCATCCACCCTCCACAACATCCTAGTGCAACCCTTTGCCACTCCCTCTCCCATCCCCTGTGATGGGGATAATACTCCTGTGTAAGACCCAGATGCAAGACCTGCCCAATAAACCCACCCGGCACCACATACTCCAGTCTGGCCACAGGCTTATCCTACCCCATTAAGAGGCTGGGCCACCTCTGAAAGCAACCATGTTATACACCAGGTATGCTGCAACCATTGCACAGCGTTCTACATTGGTATGACAACCAACCAGCTGTCAACTAGAATGAATGGCCACTACCAAACCATTGCCAAAAACAAGGTGGGCCACCCAGTAGCACAGCATACAGTTTCAATGGTTGCTTCACAACCCATGCTATCTGGATCCCCCCACCACCAGCAGCTTTTCTGAGCTGTGCAGAAGGGAGATATCCCCTGCCCAATTATCCCTACCCAGTTTGTGTCCGCACATCAGCTAGGGGTTGTGTGCTCATGCTCTAGTCTTTGAAATCACCTGTCCAGCCGTCTACCACCTGCGCATCCACCTACACCACTAGATAGTCCACAGATGGCTCCCCACTCTCTCACGAGCCACTAGACACTTCCCCCCAACCTCCTCCCTGCCTCCTTCCTCCCTCCATCCCCCCCCCCCCCCACCTCACCCCACTACCGCACCTTACTGGAAAAAGGAAGCAGTTGACAGTCGACTGAGCACAATGTAGGGAGACAGGCATGTGCATGTGAGAGAGTGTGTGTGTATTTGCATGCATGTTTTTCCTACAAGTCTGAAAAAAGAAGTCTATTCTGAAAGCTGGTGAATGTCTGTATCTTTTATTTGTGTAGCTACTGACGATGCAGCACCCCCTGCCTTTCAGTGAGTCATTTCCTTAATTCCTGAATTATTTATAATTCTCAGTCAGATCTTTCTGTACATGATCTTAAATTTAAAATCATCCATTCTCCTCCCTCTCTGATAGATAATTATTTAATAATATATATGAACCTGCCCAATGACATCTACAGTCATGTTTGAAACTGACAGTCAGCTCTTACACCTCAGCTTGACCGATGCACAAAATCCAGTTCTGCACCCCGAAAACACAGTGCAGCTGCCGAGTTTGACAGTGTGGGGTGAAGAAGAGAATGGGAGTAGCATATGTCTCCTATTCTGAGCATTGGGGCAACACTCTGGTATATATCTGCTGGAGCATCTGCTTCCCCTCTTGCTGTTGAACCTCATCAGAGCGTGGTTCCTCTTCCTCCTCAGTCATTCTGACAACATGACACATAAATAGCAGAGTTTGAATATAATTCATAGCTACACTATTCAGTAACCTGTATCTGTTGTTTGTGTTGTCCTCATCATTTCATCATCATCCAGGAAAGTGGCGAAATTGGACTGAGCAAAGATTGGATAATTGTACGGGCGCTAATAACCACGCCGTTGAGCGCCCCACAAACCAAACATCATCATCATCATCATCTGTATCTGTTGTTTCAATAATCCCTGTGAGCAGAGTCTAGTCAGCAACAACAAGCAGGAGTTTTCTCTTGTTTGTTTCATTTACCAGTACTGTGACCAACTTTTTCTGTTTGTCACACAAGAGTGTTCAATATACAGTTGTGAGTCTGAAGATGAGAGTTGACAAGTGTGCAGAGACTACAATAAGAAGTCAATATGTGTGATATATCAGTGCAGAGATTTAGGGAAACTGGTTTGTTTTCCATGTCTACTGAAATAAGCTCTGTATCAAAGATTTAAGGAGAATTGGGCCAGAAATCAAATTAGTTAAGGAAAACAAATGTAAAGAAATTATAAGAATTTTCAAATATGACATATATGAGAAAGTAGATTGGATATGTGATTGTGCTATCATAAATAAATTATACAGTTTCTGTGTTTGTTGTCTGCAAAAGAGTATGCTGGGTGTGAAATGATTTGGATGCTAAGAGCTATTGATGATCTCAGACATTTATCATACAAGATAAAAAAAAAAAAATTAGCAGTCCAGATCACATATGACTGCACAGCTATAGTACAATACTTTAGAAAAGCAAGATATTGGACAACAGCTGGATAGTGCTTATGGGCAATTGATTGAAAGACACAAATATTGGATTTCCAAATCTTTTTATGTACTCTTTTAATTCTGAGCTCACACTTTGTGGACACAATGAATGCAGTGAGTCATCAAATCCAGAAATTTTCAGCAGCTTCTAAATTTCATGCTGAATTTGATACTGTGCTTAGTTTTCAACTTTTAAAGTCTACTGTTTTCAAAAGAACAAGTAAACATGTTCACATTTTTTCCTGTGTGCTGGAGCTTTACCACAACTGAGCAAGACAGGAAATTACTGCCACTGATATTGTATTCGCTATCACAGATAAGACAATGGTATTTCAACAGCTTCACAGTTTGTTATAGTTATCAGATATGCTTTCTCAGAGGGAAAACCCACATAAAGGTTTTAGCATCATTTTACTCTTGTCTGGGTGCTGTTTAAATGGCACAGTATACAGTTGTTGGGAGATACATTATATGAGACATTTCACAGTTACTCAGCACCAGATAACTGGCACACAGTTGCCATGCTGTTGCTCTGAGAAGCCAACAGCCACGACTGTCCCAGCTGACTGTCGGTGACAGCATATCAAACTGATCAATGAAGAGGTGGCTGTGAGGACTTGTTGTGGTTCACTTCCAGTGGTATTGATGTCTGTTGTTCTAGTGTTCTCTGCTTGTGTAGTCTTTCATGTGAAATGAAACTTGTTCTTATCTGTTTTATCACCATGGAAGTACTAATTACATTAGTACATGATCAGTTCATTTTATGGGACAGACTCAAGATTTTTGGAAGGCTAGAATCATTAGAAGAAGCACTTGGATACAGGCATTCAAATAATTGACTAATGGGTGTGAAGAGATTGGTGAAAATCAAAGAAAAATGGCACATCTCTAACTGTGCTAAAGATCTGTAAATGTATAACTGGTGGCCATTTCTCTGAAAGAAACATTCCAAATTAACATGAAATAAAATTTACGTAATGTTTTTCAAACAGACAACATAAAGTGGTTGTGCAGTAGGTTGTTATATTTTTGAATAAAACAAAACAAATTGGTATCACACTAGTCATCTACCACTTACTGAACATTTTTACAGTGAAGAAATACATCATCCCACTACAACCAAAACACTCAGGGAAGAAGTTGAAACCTTTAAAAAACCAGCATTACTCGACATGAGAAAAAGGGAACCAGATTCAGCTGAATTTGAGGTAATTAGCATCTTGAAGCACAAGCCAGATCAGAATAATTCTGTCCTTTGACAGTTAGACAATGAATAAGAAGTGGAATTCCAGCTGACAGTGTTACAGTTCATTTATGAGGTAAAAAAGAACACAAAAAACATTAGCAAATGCAAGTGTGGTAGCTTATTCTTGAACATCCCATGGATACCATTCAGCATGTGGTAGCCAGTACCTTACCTTACAGCACTGTTACCAAGACTTCACAGAGACATTTTGGATTCCCCCAGTGTCTCAGACCACTCTGAAGCCTCATCACTTGATTCATTTGATTTCTAAACTAATATATAAAAAAATTTCTTGAGTATCATGCAGGAACACTGCACTGGCAAACAGCATCACTGACAGTCAACCAGAACTCTCTGACAGTCAGTGAGGCTTACGGCTTCAGTCACTTGTCTTGTGTATGCTCTGTGCTATAATAAAAGTGTTCTACAATGTACCCCGGTTGTGTGATTATTCACTCCATCATTGTCTGTGCACTATAGAAACACATTTGTGATCTCTGACTACCATGTTTGCATGCAGTTTCAGCATTTTTCATGCCATGATGTCAGACACTAAGGATGATATGACAGATGCAGCCATATGATAAAAAGTGACAATGATACTTCACATTAGTGTTAACCCTGCTGAACAATGGAATGTAACAAACAATATACTTTGTGATCACACTTGATACCCTGTTCCTTTTGCAAAGTGGGCTACATCTGAGCCACAGCAACCCAACCAATTGAATTTAAATCTACTCACTTTCCAAGGGACATCAACCACACTGCGCATGAATCTGACTGCTCAAAACATAATGCAGCTGGCTGCATTGCCCCTCACATCATCCACCTTGCATCATGCCATGTTGTACATGAACAATACTTGCTTAACCATAAATCTGAAACAAACATTGTCTTGAAAACCTACTGGCTGCAGGAAAATTCTCAGACTACCACCATTCTGGCCAGACCATCCAATATTATGATTCACCATTGTGGATAGTATTTTCACATAAAGTGACATGATCAGTGATGGTACCAAACTTGTTATTTTATTAAACCACTTCAGGGAACATGCAGACATAATAACAATAATAATAATAATAATAATAATAATAATAATAATAAAGATTTTATTGTCTTTAGGCCATTACAGCAATTGACAATGTCAAATGAAGTTACAATTTATAATACAGTGTGATAAGGTATTGACTACTGAAATATTTTAGTTTATATTACAATAAATGTACAGTGGGTCATCTGTTGGATTACTGCATTTTACAGTTGAAGAACTCATTGCTATCATAGAATGGGTGGGCAATAAACCATTCATGCAGTCTTTCTTTGAATGTATGTTCAGGAAGATCCTGTATATCATGTGGCAGCTTATTAAATAGTTTGTGCCCTGTGACTTCATAGCTATTTATTGATTTTGATAATCTGTGGTAAGGCGTGTATATGTGTTTGATGCTTCTTGTGTTGTAACAATGTACATTTTCTCTACGTTTCACATCTTGTAGGTTCTTCTTCGTAAAGATTAAGACATTGTGTATATAGAGGTTTATTACTGTCATAATTTGTTGTTTAGTAAATAAGGGTTTGCAGTGAGCCTTATGTGAAGAATCTGTAATTATCCTAATGGCTTTCTTCTGTGATAATAGGATGTCTTGTATATAACTACAGTTACCCCACAAGATAATGCCATAGGATATTATACTTTGGAAAAATGCAAAATAAGATGATCTGATGTATGTTTCAGGTACACAATATCTGAGTTGTCTTAGTAAATAAATTACTCTAGATAGATTACTACTAATATAGTTTACATGTTGGCCTCAGGATAACTTTTCATCTAAATAAACTCCCAGGAATTTAACAGAACTAGGGTCATCAGATAGTGGCTTGTCTCTTAGAGTGAAGATTTATCTGCTGAGTTTTATTTTCATTTAGCAGGAAACCATTTGCTCTGAACCAATATGCTGCGTGAGTGAGTGTATTTTCAGCACAGGTTTTAAAAAGATCATTAAGATTCTTACTGCTATGAAGAAAAGTCATATCATCTGCAAACAATACAGTGGTGGATCTAATAAATGAGGGGAGGTCATTGACCATTATCAGAAACAGGAAGGGGCCCAGTACAGATCCCTGAGGCACACCTACTTTAACATTTTCTATGTTTGACATTCCCTTACCAACACAAACTACCTGTCTACTGTTGTTGAGATAAGCTTTTAATAGTCTGAGACTGTTTCCTTTGATGCCGTAGAATTCTAGTTTCTCTAGTAGTGCCATGTGCTCAACACAGTCGAAGGCCTTGCTTAGGTCACAGAATGAGACCTGAGCAAAGCCTTTGTTCTCAAAAACTTTGAGGATGTAACTGACTACTGTGTTGATTGCATCAGTTGTCGACAGATTCTTCCTAAGCCTGTATTGTGTAGCATTAATTATTCCTAGATTCTGAAAGTGAGATGACAATTGTTGGTACATGATGCATTCTATTACCTTGGAGAATGTGGGTACTATTGAAATAGGCCTGTAACTAGATGGAGAGTCTTTATCTCCCTTTTTGTATACTGGGACGATCCTAGACAGTTTTAACTCATCGGGAAAATATCCCTCAAGTAAGCACTTATTTACGCAACAGGTTAAAGGGTACATAATGCAGTCACACACTTTTTTTAGCAGATTGCATGATATGCCATATATATCTAAGCTATCAGATGATTTCAGTTGTTTTATGACCCCTTGTACAAATCTAGGTGATACTTCAGAGAAGGTTAGCATGCTTGTATTAAGTGACTGTCTACCCCAATTTTGGGAGAGTAACTCTGATGGACTAATGTCTGGTTTGATAATTGTGTCTCCTATTTCTTTCGCTGAATTAATAAGAAACTCATTGACTGTTTGAGGGGGGATATTAATTTTGTCTTTTTTAGTGTCTGTGGCAGCACTGTTAATTACTTTCCAAGCGGTTTTGCATTTATTGGTGGAATTATGTATGCTGTTGGCATTGTAGGTTTTTATGGCTTGCAGGATGGCTTTTTTGTATTCATTCCTGCATTCCACATTGGCTGATTTGGCATAGTCAGACTTCACACTATTGTATATGTTGTACAGTAACAAACCTTGTTTCTTTAGATCTGTCAGCTGTTTAGTGTACTATATATTTTGTCTGTTTTGAGATCTGGATTTGTGGCTGCTGTCCATTATTTTGATTTTCTTTATGGGAATACTATGGTTAAGTAGGGTCAAGAATGCATTAAAAAATCTATCATATATTATTTTGGCTGGCAGGTCATTACTTGATGTGTAATGTCCATCGACACTACAATGGCCAATCCAGTCTCTGTCAGCAAGGGAATTACAAAATGTGTTAATTTTATCCTCAGTTATGGGTCTGGTAATCACAACTGTTGGGACAGGTCTGTTTGCATTGCTCCTATTGAGGGGAATTTTACTTGCATAATTTAGAGATACAGAGTCATGGTCAGAGAATGGGAACACTACAACTTCGCAGGTGTTTTCAGTGGTCTTGAAGTTTACAAAGATGTTATCTAAACATGCTTTGTTTCTTGTGGGCCTGTTATTGACATGATGTAAATTGTATTGTCTTAGTAAGTTTTCCAGATCTGCAACACTACCCTTACATTTATTAACATCAAAATCAGCATTCAAATCACCTCTAATTGCAGTATCATAGTGTAGCCATTTAATATTACTTAATTCACTCAAAAGCATGTCCATTTTTTCTAAAAATATGTTAATGCTTCCCTTTGGTGATCTGTACATGGATACTACTATTAGCTTATGACTATTAATGAATATACCCGTAACTTCAAAGTGCTGTTCATCACACAAGGAATTTAGGTCTAGTTTGGTTATTGTACAATTGAGTGACTGGTTGGAATAAATTGCCACACCACCTCTAATGTGCTCTTTCCTACAGTAGCTATTTACTATACTAAAATTGTCAAATTTGGTAACTGCAAGTCCATTCTCATTAGCCCAGTGTTCACTCAGACAAAAAATATGAAACTGGTTATCGAGACCAAACTCGTTTATGATAAGTTCTTTATCTTTCAGTCCTTGAATGTTAAGGTAACATATTTTAAGATCCATGCTCTTATTGCTTACACAATGACCACTATGGTGATTGGTTTTCAAACATTTTACAAGGCTTATCTTTTGGATTTCTGCCTCTTTTTGCCTTTTACTAAAAAATTGTTCACTTGGAGTGGTAGCACATCTGCTGCCGTATGCCTACTCTTCCCTCCTTGTGATGATATTGTAGATGAGGCTGCTACTACAGGAATTGATGGAACTGCTGTTATGGTGTGTGGAGGCACTGTTGTGGCATCTGGTGACTGAGGAGATTTGTATGTTGCTTCATCTTCTGCTGCTGTTGAATCCTGTAGATGAAGTGTGGTAGGTACTGCTGCTGCAGCGTTTGTTATGTGTGTAGGTACAATTGCTGCTTCCACCTCTACTGCTGCAATAGAAGTAACCATTTCTTCAGGCTCTGCTTGTGTCAAGCAAGGAACTGGAAGAGCATAAATTACTCCTTGGTTGTCAGATGCTTTCAGTATCATGCTGATGTTTTGGCACAGAATCTTCTTGCCTCTGTTATTAAGGTGCATGCCATGTCTCATGTAACAGTCTCTTTGCAAGGAGTCCATACTTATAAAATATGCATTTTGGTAGGCCCTGCAAATCGTTGAGTATTGCCTGTTTGCTTTTATGATTTCCACGTTCACACATGACCATACCAAAAGGTCATGCCTATGTGTAATTCCGACTACAAAAACTGATTTCTCTTCTGTTGAATTTAGTATTGCCTTAAGGTTTCATGTTGCACTGTGGAGATCATTTTTATATACATTATTGGCTCCAGCTATGGCAATATAATAACTGATACCAGCACATAACAAGTATGAGACTGTGAAAGCAGCATTACTTTGCCACCTCACCCTTTCCCCAGAGGAATGAATCCATCATGTCATTTATGACAAAATTTTAAGTGACAAGACTCTATTGCAGTTATGATGATTCCTCCACACACAGATCAACTTTCATCTAATGCACAGCCATATGTTATGGACCATGTGGGTTGTGAAATTCCCACCACAAGTCCAACTAAGCCATGGTCATCCATCAGCATGAACATTTGTGTGTACTCTTTCAAGATGCTGATCAAAGATACTCCATCATACAACACAGACTGGATGTTAGTAATGTTGATAACAATGATGGTGGGCAAGACTCACAACCTCAATGACAGTACAAGTGATGGCCTGGCAACAATGTACCAAGCCGATCCTGCATGATTTTTACCAACACTGATGTCACCATGTCTGGCCAGAGTGATGATTTCCAGGCATCATCAACAACCCCCCCCCCCCCCTCTTCCCCACCATCTGTACCAGGCCTGCACATGTGCAGAAAATGGTCAAGCCCATCACCTATTCCTGTGTAACATACCCCCAGCCACACTGCACCTACACAGAATCATGTTTACTGGTATCATGCAATGGATCGCAACTGCCCACAACTGCCATCCTTCAAGCAATTTCCCAAACAACATTCATGGCTGTTGGAGGTGCATCAGACTGTGCAGGATATTTAAGTCACATCAACTGCCACAATGACAACAATGGATCACAACCACCTGTCTCTTTCATGATAACAGACTTTTTGTATGTGACCACATCAATGGCTGGCTATACCTCATTGACGCGGGCTCAGTGGTCAGAACTTCACCACCTGCCTCACCAAGCTGAACAACATCCCGCACAACTACTCATCTCCATGTAGCAAATGACTTGACAATCCATATCTACTGCTCACAAGTCTGCATGTTATTCCTTGTTCTCAATGGAGATTTCACTTGGACTGCAGATGTAGCAGAACCAGTTATTGGTGCAGACTTTCTCTGACACTTTCACCTGACTTGTCTAATTGTGTACTAACTCACACAACCAGTGGCTGCTTCTGTTCTGGTGTACTTGACCACACACCTTCAGTAGCCCAGCACAACAGCACAGCTCATCCCATGCCATTACCACTGCTTCTCGCAAATGTAACCAATGATCATCAGCTACTCCAGAGATGCCTCCATACCATCGACCATTTTCAGCACATCCAACAACTCCATCTTACACACCTGAAATGAACTTTCACTTAAAACATGGCAGCTACATCATCAGATACAAGATCCAAGAGGAAAAAGGGAACTCAATGCACCATGACAAGATTCTCAACTGTCTATGTTAACTACCTCCATCCATCACCTCCAACTCACTAACATTACTAGACTATCCTGACCCGACCCACCCAAGGAAAAGACACCCAAGGAAAAGCTCACAACACTGCTTCCAGCTACTCCAACAAAGGTCAGTACTACACTGCTCACTTGCCCACCCTGTGTTGAGACTTGATGCACCTTCCACCAGAACAATTCAGGCAGTGTGCCATTAAGAATGGAACAGTCCATAAGATCATCACAAAAACTGGCCCCTGGTATGCCACAGACTATGTTGGCTACTGTTTGACCTACTTAGCCAAAGCGGCAATGGACAAGCTCTGACAAGCACGGATAGTTCGCTCCTCCAACAGTTCCTGGGCTTCTTCCATAAAATTGGTCCCCAAAAAAGTGGATCTCTCAGGCTGTGTAGTGATTACAGAATCCTCTATGCTTGTATCATCATGGACAGCTATCCAGTACCAAATGGTCAGAACTTCATCAACTATTTGGTGAATTCCTCTGTTTTTAGTGTTATTGACTGTAATATGACATACTTAGAAATACCTATATGACATTCACAAAACAGCCATTATTATGTTTTGTGGTTTGTTCAGATTTACACTGATGCAGTACTGATTTTGAAACATGGCAATGCTTCAGCGATCATTTACTCTATAAATTCCCATTCTATTACACTTATCTTGCTGACATTTTAATTTTCTTTCCAGGCAAGGAATCTCACATTAACCACCTCAGACAAGTTTTTGACACCTGTAATGTCTCTTGCAGCGGTCTCTCCATGATATTTTCAGAAATTTTATAAATTATATAACTCAGTACATATCTTGAAATATCTCTTCTTATCTTACTGATTCCTAATCTTTAATATACGATGATTATCAATGCAAAGTAGTTTCGAGCCCTATTATTCCTTGGAGTGTCCACTTACTCCATGGAATAGCTTCTCTGCTATATGTTTTCTCTTATGAAAAGAATGAGGCAATGCTTGCCAATTAGCCGTGAAAGAAGGATGTATTGTTGAGCTAGTCACCATCTTGATGAGATTCTGTATGAGAAGGAATTTAGTACATGAACTAAACTAAAGTAAGTGTGTTCGCATATTATTTAACTGATTATTATTGACAGTGTCTGCTTACTACGCTGTGTTGCACGGGATCAGTGGGGAACGTCTGATTTACACTGGACGAACCTGCCATTTTGTATGCTCAAGATATCCAGTTACTTCAAATAAATAGGCTAACACGGTCTTACCAGCAGATCTCCAGTCTTCCCCATGTGATCACCGAAAGTTAATAATTATTACAAATGTTTTCAGGAGATCGACTGACAATTTTCGTCGCACCAAGACTTCAAAATTGCTTCACTGCCTTATGGAATTTAAGTTAAGCTCAATTTAATCAGGATAGAACAGTATTGAACTGTGTGAATGTGATAAGCCTGCTTTGTGAATGAAAATTCCCTTAACATACGCATGTTTTTACTATCCTGATCAGTGAAGCTAAATCAGGTCGGTGTGAGAGAGGTTTTAAATTTTTTGAATACCACAAAAAAAATATATTAAACACCCTCTCTCACAACAGTATCACAATCAACAATGACAAATGTCAACTTTGACTCAAAGAAGTTGCCTTTGTTGAACAGATTATCAATTCATTGAGCATCAGTCCCACACCACAACATACACAGACTATCCAATAACTGCCTCCACCACAGGACTAACAGTAACTATTCTGGTTCTTATGCATGATAAATTTCTACAGAAGACATCTTCTACATACAGCCTACCTGCAAGTGTTGCTAACACAAGCTCTAACCAGCATGAATAGTACCAGGAAAAACTAACTCACGTGGATGAGCAAGATGCTATCCACTCTTGAAAGCATTGTGGGCTGCCTTACCTAGGCTATCATCTTTGCAGATCCCCTCCCTGATGCACAGCTATTCATAACAGTAGACATGAGTGAAACCACTATTGGAGCTGTGCGACAACAAGGAGGGGAGTGGGGGACATGAACCTTTGCAGCATACACTCTGTTTCTTCTAACACAAGCTATCATTGTCACAAGGCAAGTGGACCGCATATGACAGGGAGTTACTGGCACTTTACAAAACAGCATGCTACTTCAGAAAGGATGTAGAAGGATGTCCACTGATTATGTACACCAGTCATCATCTACTTGTTGAATCTATTTCAAATCCATCTGAGGATAAATGCCCCTGACAGTTTTGGCATTTAGTCTATGCTGCCCAGCTTACAATGTGTGTCTGCCACCTCAAAGGTGTGGAGAATGTATGCCATATTATAGAATAGAATAGAATTGAACTGAAGTTTATTTTTCTCATAACATACAATTTCTAGCCATTGACTTAATATACAGGAGACTCATCAAAACACAAAACCTGGTTCACAATTTTCCTTGTAATATCTGTGAGATAATATATGGTACTGAATCATTACTTAATTAAGAAATTAATAATTTTTCTTCAAAAGTAACAAACTTTTAAAAATTAACAGTCTTAAATACTTGCTCTCTCCTGTTCAAATTTTCAGGTTGTCATTTATGAATTCTTCTACTTGAATCATAACATTTCTACACCAGTTTCTCGTATAAGGATTTTTCCAGTGTTTCTAAATTTATGCTGAGCAGTTGTCTTTCTTTCACTTTGTCATAAATTTTCATGCCCATATAGTGTGGAGTTTGAGAATGAAGATTTAAATGGTGGATGGGCAGCATAAAATTATTTTGATTTCTGGTGTTGTAATCACTTTGAAAATTATTTACTACAAATAAATCAGGGTTACTGTGTACAAAGATAATCAGCTCATATGTGTATAGTGAGGGAACACTTAATATACTTAAATTTTTAGGAGTGGGCAACATGATTTTCTTCACCCTACATTGTGCATATTTTTAATTTGGTTTTCTGAAGTTTTAGTATTCGACACATATGGTTTGAGTTACTCCAAAATACAATTCCATACCTTTTTACTGACTCAAAGCAGCTGTGATATACTACTTTTCTTATGCCCATACTGGTAGCATTGTACAATTTTCTCATTGCAAATGCCAGACTATTTAATTTATTTGCAAGGTATTATATATGTGATACCCATGATAGAATTTTATCTAGTTGCATTCCTAAGACTTTCACACAGCCACGCTTCCTGCAAATCATGGTTTCTATGACTGACATGAATATCATTTAATTTTGCTTGTTTTGTTTTTAAACTGCATTAACTGAGTCTTTTCGTTGTTTAATTTTAACCTATTTAAATGAAACCAGGTATCTAATTTTTCTAAAGTATTTAATACCGTTTGTGGAATATGATCAGTACTGTTACTTTCAATGATTACAGATGTGTCATCTGCAAATAAAACTAAGTAACACTCAGTATTAAGTGGCAGATCATTTATGAAAAACAGAAACAGAACGGGACCTAAGACAGAACCTTGGGGTACTCCATGTGAAATGGTTTTTCCATCTTAAAGTATAAGTTCCTCTCTCTGATGACACAACTACTTTTTGTTTTCAGTTGATTAGATAGGACTTAAACCATCCTAATACCGTGCCCCTAATTCCATACTTTTTCCAGTTTACAGAGTAGCAAGGAGTGAGTCACACTATCAAGGCCTTTGACAGGTCACAAAAAATTCCTGTGACATGCAGTGAGTTGTCTAGGGATGAGCTAATTTTATCAACAAAATTATTTATAGCAGGTACTGTGGTTTTGCCTTTTTTGAAATCTGTACTGAATTCCTGAGATTATTTTAAATTTTGCTACGAAATTTTGAATTTGTATGGTGACTGCCTTTTCAAATATTTTTGATAGTGATGGAAGAAGAGAGACTGGGTGATAGTTTCCCATATTTTTGTGTCATTTTTGAGTAGTAGCTTAACTACTGCACACTTCAATATGTCTGGAAAATAACCTTCTTGAAGGGATTGAGTAACAATTGAGTAACAAGTGATGGTGCAATTATTTTAGAGACTGTTTTTAACACTTTTGTTGGTAACCCATCCCATCCTGCTGATGTTTTGCTTTTTAGTGATAGTATCACATTTTCTATATCTTTTACAGTAGTTTTGGTAAATGTACTGAAAAATTCACCTTCAGATTACTCACTGTTGAAGAAATTTACCTCCTCTGGGTAATCATCTACACTGATGTTTCATTTGTTTACATTTATAAGGAATTTATTAAATAATTCAGAAATTTGAACAGGATTTACAATAATTTCATCCTTTATCTTCATTTCAGAAATATCATGGCCTCTACCTGTGGTATCTGTTTCAATTTTGATCACTGACCATAATGCCTTTGATTTGTTTTTGCTATCCAATATCTTTCATGCATCAGCATCTTGTTGTGTACCCTCAACTATGATCAGTTCACTGACGAAAAACAGCACAATGAACAGTTACAAGCCCTCATTCACAACCCAACTGTGAATATAAGGATTGAATCTTGTTCTGTACTGGGGGTGACGCACACTGTATTCTGCAACATTTCACAAAATGAGTCACACCCTCTCATACCTCAACAATTCTGCCATCCTATATTCAAACAGCTCCCAAATTTGGTACACCCTGACATTCACCCAATGATGCACTTAGTGATGGGCAGATTCATGTGGCCTAACATCAAGAAGGGCTATAAACTCTGGCCTCGCGTGCACTCAGTGTCAGAAGAGCAAAGTCTCACATCACTTGCAACCACCTGTAGGCCATTTAAAGATCCCAAAAGGATTCTTTCAACACAGTCATATTGACCTTGTTGGCCCTCTACCTGACTCTGATGGCTACCGCTATCTTCTCTTGGCAATTGACTGGGTAACATATTGAGTTGAAGTAACACCCCTAAAAGAGATAACAGCTGAATCTACCACCAAAGTGTTTACTGAAATTTGAATCTCACACTATGGTTGCCCATGCTCATCAGGACAGCAAAAATCTGTGCTCTTCCTCAATTATGCAATGTGACAGGCATTAAGCATTTCAGAACCACAGTATACCATCCCCAAAGTAAGACTGGTCGAATGGTGGCACCAAATGTTAAAGGCAATACCCATGTGCCATGGAGGACTGTGGACCAATGCTCTCCTGTGAGACTTCCTAGGAGTTTGCACAGTTCAAAAACACGACCTCAAAGCCTCACTGGCTGAAATTTTATATAGGGAGACGCTATCTCTCTCAGAAGACTTAGTGCTTGAAGAGCCATCACCTTCACCCCCAGACCTACCATATTCAGTCAGGTGTGACAAGAACCACATAGCATGTTGTCATATACCATCACCCCACACACACTTGGTGCCTAAAGTCTTTGTTCACAAAGCACTCACAGACTGAGACACCATAATGTTAAGAGATGACGCATTACAGAGAGCCTTACACTTCCTCCTGCTCAGGCCCCACAGAGTGCTCTGAAGAAATGATCAAACATTCCACATATTATTAAATGTAAAACATATAACCATGTCCATCAGTCAGTTCAAACCTGTGTGGACACTACAGGACACCTCACTAGATTACAGCATGTGCCAACTGACCGCCTCACTGACACTTCCCAACTCTTCTGTTATTGATGCTGTACTGAACACGTTCAAGTTGTAACTGGATGTTCACAACT
This sequence comes from Schistocerca cancellata, assembly GCF_023864275.1. Classification (NCBI taxonomy): domain Eukaryota; kingdom Metazoa; phylum Arthropoda; class Insecta; order Orthoptera; family Acrididae; genus Schistocerca; species Schistocerca cancellata. The sequence goes on along the minus strand of NC_064627.1, from coordinate 164,465,653 downwards.
TCTTTCCTGAGGCCCTCTACATCAAGCTCGTGGACAGCTACCTCCTCATCAAAGGTCACCATGGCAATCACTAGACTCCAGATGGTTCCATCACATGGCACTTCTGCAAGACTGTCAAACTGCCATATGACATCAATATCACTCCCCTCAAATCCCACATTTCCAGTGAGGGTATCCTCACAATCTTGGTGCCACCTTTACTTCTATTGAACCAGTCACCATTGCCACTGCTACCCAGCTCCAGTGACATACCCTCCACGCTGCCATCCCCAGACACACGCCCCACTGCAAGCCAACCAGCCTCCACGATTACCATTTGTATGCCACCTAACATATGATGGCAGACAACAACACACATGATAGGCCTATCCATCTTTGTGCAGTACTGCTGCAATGTGATCCATGCAGCCTCCCTCACAGTGCTCTGAACTAAGAGGGTGGGGGGGCAACTTTTCATTGCACTGAAAACAGCACTAGTGTTAGTCAACCAAAATCCTGGGCAGAAACATTCTGACAGTCAATGTGACTTATGGTTTTGTTGCAGTCAATCATTTGTCTTTGTGATAATAAAAGTGTTTTACATTGTATCCAGGTTATGCGATTATTTGCCACTGTTATCGCCTTTACCCTGTAGAACCACAGTCTAACGCTTTCTTGGACGACAAGAGACAGTTCTGTGTTGGGTTGCATGACTCACATGTCTCTTCCAGTTGACTCATATGTTGTGCATGCAGCCGATCCTCTTCTTTGGGTCATCAGCTACATCGCCCTAACCGTTTAGTTATTCTCCGAAGACTGTATCAGGTTAAAGAGAATAATATTAACCAATCTCTATTCTTGAAATAAATCACGTACTTGTAGAATCTTTTCAGTTCAACAACAAGATATTTTCAACTCTTATCCCCACAGTAACAATTATTCTGTACAAGCTCCCCCAAGCCATCTGGTTTCAAGATAAATGTCAGAAATGACAAAACACCCATACAATTACATATGTGCTGCCTCATGCAGAGCCAAGACATGAAGTAGGAGTCTCTACACAATACACACTTCATCTGTCTCTGTAACAATCCTTATGACACCACAAACCACAGAACATTATACAAACACTCTTTGACTTTTTGATATAAATTCCAAGGCACCTTGATAAATATGTATTTGGTTCTTAAAAATCTTTCAAATACTTAATGCTATCACATTCGCTTGAAATGGGCATGAGAATTGTGATAAAATTTAAAATATTTCATTTTTTCAATTGTCTGATTGCGACTAGCAACATGTGTATAGGTTGGATACATTCTCTGAAGGATGTGTTATGGTGTTGGACTGAATACTTTATTCTTACATGCAGGTCATCAAAAGTTTACATACTAATCCTAAAATAGTTGAAGATTATCACAATCATTTCTAAGGTCCTCAAAAGGTATAATCTCCCAACATTGTGTCTTCTCATGTTGATTGTAAGTGCCAACTGCATCTTGTTCTTCTTCGTTTCTTCAGGCATCTAGAAAAGACCACCCACTCTATTTATTGTGATTTATTTGTTGACTCTATGTCCAGCTGTAGACATATGTGTACAAATGTGAATGTCTGACTTTCTGCTGTCGCTACCCTAAAACAAGGTGACTTGGGACACTTTTTATGTTTCTTTGGCTTTTATTAGGACTCTTGCAATGTATGAAAAGAATGTGTATATCAAAATGTAGATCTAGGTCAGTAAATTACATTTACACATCTCATTTTATCTTAAAAGTTGTCTTTTATCCATTTTTTGTTGGTGTCCAACATCACTCTGCAGGGTGGGATGACTTGGGACACCCAAATTTTTTTCTACAAAACCGCATTCATCTCACCAAAGAATGACTTGGGACATTGAAGTATTCTTTAATTTTAAATATCTGACACCAATTATAATGTTCTTTAAGATGGGACAATCAAAATTATGATATATTAAAATTAAAATAAATGTTGAAAAGTGAAAACAAAAGAAGTGAAATAAGTTTTTTATGATATTGTCTGAAAAGAATGTTTCACATATAAAAGTACAAAAATAAAATGTTTTGTGTTGTTTTTTACATGAGAGTAACCAGATATTTGTTCACTTTACTCTGTGATTTCATACGGGAATCAGTAATGATCACAACAACAAAAAAAGAGGGGAACAAGACTGCACAAAATTTGTGCCACAGAGACTTCTTGAATGTCTTGTTCATATGGAAAGACAAAAATGTCCAACTGCTTTTGAGACTTCCTTATAAATTAATTTTCCACTCTGAAACCTCTTATGGCCAATATTTCCCTATGAATGTTTTCAGAACAACCTATGATATTTATCCAATGTAATTAAACATTACAGCAATGAACTCTCCTTTGTTTAACCCATCCACTTAACTGCTAGGTACCTGTGTACCAGTTTTTCTAATTGGTGTAGCTTTGTGCTCAACCTAATTGTCATCAGTTGAAAGATGGTCATCTATGTCAGAGTCATTGCTCTGATATTTTTCACTCTCTGATCTCAAATTTTCTACAGCAGAATGGTCAGAAGTAGAAGGTAATGCAGCAGTAGCATCAGAATTTTATGGGAAAATGGATCATGAGGGTTGTCCAAATCAACGTTTGCAATGCTTTCATCATGTGGAAGACAAAGTGGCTCTGTCTCCTTGCTGTCCAAATCAAACAAAAATAAGTGAAAAGAAATGTCCAGTGTTTCTTTGAGTTTCACCTTTCTTTCCAATAGTTTTGGGAATGAGTTTCAAGATCTCTTGTGGATTGAATGGAAAAATTTTCCTTCATAATGGGACCCCGATTCTTCAGCTTCCATTCTTCTAAAACTTTTCAGCACTCAACCTTCAGCTGACAGAAGTAAATCACAGATATGTTGAATTAGGCAGAAGTAATATGAGGAACAGTTCATAAATAATGAACACCAATTTTATTTACTTATACATTTATTTATTTAGCTTTTTATTTATTGAGTCTCTCTTTCCAGTCCTTCAGTATAGTTTCTATGCCTCTCTACAACTACAACTACAACTACAGCTTCATCTTGGAAGCCCTGTTATTCCATCCAGGACACCACTTCTGCTCATTTGTCAAATGGCTTGGGTAAAGGTGGTAGAAAGCTCTTCCAGAGAAAGATAACAGCATCCATGCATAGGTTTTTTCAACTTCGGGAGCAAGTTGAAGTCTGGTGGACTGTAGGGATGATGCAGAAACACTTCCCATTCACATTCACACATTTTTAAGCTGCAACATTGTCGATATGTGGGCAAGCATTGTCTTGGAGAATGAATGGCCCAGCCTCAGGTAACTGAGGCCAAGTCTTGTGCATTTTTCTGCGCAGGTTTTGCATGAAGTTATAATAATGCACTGCTGTGACATCTGTTCCACATGAGACTCTATCTGTCATGGTGATCATAAGCAAAAATCATCATTTGCTTGAGCTTTGATTGAGCACATTGAAATTTTTGTGGACATTGAGAATCTGAAGCTCTCCATTCATGGGGCTGTGATTTCAAATCCAATTCAAAGTCTGTAATCCCTGTTTCATCAATAGTGACAATTCAACATAAGGATCCTTGATATTCATGGTCAAATCATTGTATGAGGAAGGTTACAATATCCAGGCATTTCTCTTCTCTTCAGCAGTCAAATAGTGTGGGACCTGCCTCCCAGGAATTTTTCTCTTTTTAAAATAATTTGTCATAATACAGAATACTGATGTTGGGGAATTCCTGTGGCTTCAGAGAGTTCCTCACAAGTAACACAGTGATCTTCTTCAAGACCATCTGCCACGAGTTTCACACCTAATTCATCCATTGACATTTTTGCCTTTCCTCATTTTGGATTATTGTCGATGGAAAAGAAATGTGAGATAAAATTATCACTCAGGTTTTTGAACAGTTTGACTTTACAGGGTATCTCATTGCTACAAATTTATTTAACTCTGAAAAATTTGTTTTGTGTGGAAATCAGTTTCCACGAATGTTGCTGCAGAAGTCTTGCAAAATAGATGCTTTCCTTCAATGCAATAAGTTCAGAACAACACTTCAGATATTACACATAAGCAGTGAGTTTAGAACTCTCACAGGTGATGTTCAAAAATAATTTGCAGAAGCCTTTTATGAAGACAAACTTCTGAAAGTGGCTGTTCCCAGAGTGGTGACATGGTCTGAAGTGGAACAATCTCCCTCTACCTGGAAGAGAACAAAATCTTTTCTGCTATGTACTATGCTTCAAGAGCAGCTAACAGCAGTAGCAGCACTCTCCATTGAGAAAGACTTTGTATGCTGTCTTATAGACTTCAGTGAACATTTCATTAACAGTCACTGCTGTTAAGGAGTGGCGAATAGATTTTTCATGTAAACATTCATCATATGTGTATTTCCATACAGCAATTGTTTTTCATTTTTAATCTTTTTATATTAATTATTTGGAACATCATACACCATCCTCCAATGAAGTCCCCCCAGAAAAGCCACATGAACTACAACTGACAATAGTATTTGCCTCTTTTTAAAGCTGCTGGCTGCCAGTGGAAAGAGAGGCTTCTGCTGAACTAAAACACTCCTTGAATTTTTCTGTCATAAGAAAAGCTTTATCTGTGCTTCCGCACTATAAGGAGCAGGCAAAAGAAGCTGGTTAGTATTCTTTGGTTTCATGCCACCCTCAGCGAGATCACTTGTTGTAGTGTTTTGAGTCCTCAAATTATTATGAAGTATGTATTTAGCAGTCACAGTTCTATCTATAGTGTAAAGCTTACACTTGATGGGTCTTTTTAACACACAAAACCTGGAATTCAGTACTCCAAATGCACATTCTACTGTTTGACGAGCACACGAAAACCTATAGGTAATTTTTTTCTCATTATCAGTGACTTTACACTTAGGGTAGGGCCACATGAAGATATTTAATAATGGATATGCCTCATAAACTATGAGAACATAAGGAGTTGCATTCTTTTGTTCAGAAAGTGGTTAACCTTCCGAGATATTTAGAGTCCCAACAATGAGCTTATTTTTCTAATAGCAAATTCAAGAAAATGCTTCCATTACTGAATCTGCCCACTGAATCCACATCTATAGAAGTAAATCTATAATGAGCATCGACAGTTACTTTATTATTTTATTACTAGATCTGCATCATTTACCAGTCATCACTGGTCAGACTACATCAAGACTACATACATAAATAAGAGTTATTTACAGTTTTTCATACATGTAAAGACTAATATACACAATACACTGATTAGCCAGAACATCATGATGACTGACCTACTATTGTTACAAATCCATCCAGGTGATAGCAGCATTACCTGACAGGGAATGAATGCTAGTCAGACACACACACGGTGCATTTAGTATCAGTGAGCGTGCTATCCGTGTGTAGAATGGGGAAGGCATGTGATTTATCTGAGTTTGACTGAGGGCAGGTTGTGATGGCCTAGAGGCCTGGGATGAACATTTTGGTAAATGCACCACTTGTCAGGTCTTCTAGGAGTGTTGTGGTGAGTGTCTTCAACACATCATGAAACCAAGGTGAAACCATGTCCACACATTGTGCGGTTGGGCAGCCACCGTCAATTACAGCTATTGGACATTGTAGGCTCGACAGATTGGTAAAACAGGACAGGCAACAAACTATGGTGGAACTAACATCAGACTTTAATGCTGGGCAGAGCACAAGTGTGTCTCAACATGCAGTGTACCAAAAACTTCTAACGATGGGCCTCTGCAGCCAACAACATATGTTTCTGCCAATTTTGACACCACAACATTGGCAACTACAATTGAAATGGCCATGTGACCATCAGCACTGGACGTTGGTGCAGTGCAGAGCATTACATCTTCTGATGAATTGCATTACCTTCTTCATCGTGCCGATGGGAGGGTGCAAATCTGTCATCTTCCAGGTGAACAGCTCCTTGACACCTTTACTGTGGGCCAGCAACAAGCTGGTGATGGCTCCATTATGCTCTGGGGAACCTTAAGGTGGGCACTTATCAGTCCAGTGGAGCTTGTGCAAGGCACTATGACATCCAAGGACTATTGTACACACACATCCCTTCATGGTGATCGTTTTTCGCAAAAACAGTGGCATTTTTCAACAAGATAATACACCATGTCACAAGGCCTGGAGTGTGATGGAGTGGTCTGATGAGCACAGTGGTGAGTCCCAGGTTCCAGTCAGGGGCTATGGGGGCTATAGACCCTCCCCCCCCCCCCCCCCCCCAATGGAGCATCATATTACGCTGGATAAAATGACTTCAGAAATCATCGAATATATTACAATATATTCATTCTTTTTTTTTATAATTATGTAGCAATATAGGTTGCAATGTATTTCAAACACATTTTAACAAAAGAATAAGAGCAGCAAATAGCTTACTACCTAAACCAATAAATATCATTTAACTTAAAAAGGTCATTTATATTTTATTAATACATATTTTTTACCCTGAACTCCAAAACAGTTACCAGAAACTACTTTGAACAAAACCAAATTTTACCAGTTTGTTGGTGGTGGAGGAGCCCAACTCTCCTTTTGTTAAGCGATACTTCATACCCCCCCCCCCCCCCCCCCACTTGACTGACATCTAGAATCGCCTCTGGTTCCATTTGATGTGCTGGCCTCCCAGTTCATCATATCTGAACTCAATACAACACATCTGGGATGTGAGTCAACATGGCGTCAGAATCCATTGCCTTCCCTCCCAGAAATTTACAGGAATTAGGTGACTTGTATATATATTTTGCACTTCTCAGGACAATGAGTTGAACATTTTCAGAGCGACCATTGGAAAACTATCTTGTGTTCCAAACAGTCGAAATCTTGGTATATCAACGTTCCCCTCGCTGCAGATGTCATGATTATGTGTATCTTGTCTCATGCTGAAAATCACTTGGGTTTTTTTTTCCCCACAGGTGACGCCTAAAAACATGTACCGGCGGAAGATTGTCGTTATTTCTAAGCGGGTGAATATAGCCTTGCAGTGCTCCAGTCTTTTGCTTGGTGCAACGATTTTGATGGCTTTCTTTTGTAGCATTAATAAACTCTTGCAACTTGGAGTGTTCCCAAAATAGTAGACCATAACGCATGTGGCTATCAAATAGTGCATAATACATTTCCGTAAGGTGTGGGTCAGTTAATACACCTTTTAGTCTCTTCAGAAGGCAATACACAGGAGAGCTGTAGCATACATACACACACTGTGTGCTCATCCACTAATAGTTTGCTGCCATTCATGAATCCCAGCAGTTTGACAGCCTCCACATTATTGTGGTATCCAACGTTTCAGATGTTGTCTTTCTTCTTCGTTCCTTTTCATTTTACTATTGATGAATCATTCTCTGATGTTTCCAAAAGATCTTGCAGAGCTTGTGCAGCAGCTTTTCCTTTCGCAAAATGGGTGGCGTTATCAGAAAACTGTAACAAGTGGTTGTTACAGTCAAGATCGTTGACACAAATAAGGAATACGAGAGGTCCTGTAACGGACCTCTGTTTATAGCTGAAATAAGAGGAGTCAGATTGCAGAAGTTTTCTGTAACAAGTGGTTGTCACAGTCAAGATCGTTGACACAAATAAGGAATACGAGAGGTCCTGTGACGGACCTCTGTTTATAGCTGAAATAAGAGGAGTCAGATAGCAGAAGTTTTCTCAGTGTAAGATGTTTCCCGTCAACAGCTGCAAGATAGATGTAAAATTGCGGTTTCTTTTCAAACTGGGAGCGCTTTGCTGCGCGATAGCAAGATATGCGCTGAACTGTGGAGGCTCTGCACTGCCGTGCCTCTGCTCTGCTGTGCGCGGTGTGCAGCAGGCCTACTGTATCTCAAACGTATTGATTAGATGATTACAGGTAATAAGAATAAAACGTTTCCTGACAGATAGCTGACATAAATAGTTTCAATGTTTTGCAAATATTTTTAAACCTCGCAGATTTATTGTATATATTACCTTAACTTAAATCCATTTTTAATATTTAAGCCACGTATAATACGCATTTTGTACTGAAAATTTAGATTGCTTTTTGTGCTACAGCGTCGAAAGCCAAATACAAAGGTAAATAAATAAATAAAATTATTTTTCCCTCAAATCAAATCGCTATAAGTTTTGGCTTTTCAATGTTGCCTACCGTGGAAGATCATTGTTTATGTTGTTGTCGTCTGCAAAAGTTGTGCAGTGTACACAATACACGTAATAGTAAGGTCTAAGGTTACAATATCAGGGAGAGTCGGAAGTGATATTACAATATGGCATCATTAACACACAAATTAATTCTTTCGTTTGGATTGTTATCGTTATTACATGCGGCGTACTCTGCTGCACAACGTAAGTAGTAATCTACACTTGCATTGTTTGAAGTTCTTAATTGCTGATATTACTGTGAAAGCGACAGGAATTTTAAATAATGTTTTGATGGGCCATTATTGTTTTATTTTCAGGAGAGTATTTCGTAAATTGTAAAATTTTGACCTTGGTGCTTGTAAATAAAATAATAATACCTTAGATAGTTTCTGGATTTTGACTTGAGTCGTTTCAGATCAGTTCAGTTCGATTTATTAGCAGCGTTGTATCTCATAATATATATTGTTGTAGGATCTGTTGTAGCTGATATTGCGCGAAGCAACTTTATAATTTTATGTTACTGTTACTTGATAAAATAGTTTATGAAGCAATTTTAAAATTATATGTCACTGTTACTTGATAAAATAGTACACGAAGCAATTTTATAACTATATTTTATGTTACCTGATTAAATATTCGTAGGCCTATACACAACATTAAGCGAGACACATCACAGTTGAGATCACACATTAGCAAAGCAAAAGAAGTTTTTCGAGGGTGGCCAAATACAATTATAATTTTAAAAAATGAGTTCTTCAAGTAGCTTAACAAAGAAAATAAGCTGTGTGTGGAATTCCGATCACCATATCGTTGGTAATGCACTAAATTGGATTATTGTTTGATATAGGGTACTTTTTCTTACATGACTCTTGCAGGCCTATGTATTGCACTAGGCCTATGAAAATCTCCCCTATTTCTTGCTTCATAGCTATAGACTTGACTGTTTAATGCTGAGGATTCCTGATGTATCTTCAGAAAACATATACTTTCACAAGTGTACTTAGGTGTTAGACTTCCTCATTTTAAATTCCTTGAAGAAATACTTACTTGATTCTCTAAGTATGATCCTCCAATTTTTTTAATAGCTGTTTTTTGAAGTAGGCAGACTGGTATTCCCTCAAAACACTATGCCATGCTGTGTGCAAGTGCGGAGTAGATACACAACACTGTGTCAGTACTGCATTAATTTTTAAGCGTCCTTGGCCATGACGATACTGACGTATTTTTTGTTTAACTGTTGTGTGTATTTTCCCCACCTTAACAGTTCATCCAGTCATACTCCCTAAAAAAAATACATGTGATGTTTGCTCTGTCGTAAACTTGTCTGCATTTGCACTCTGTTAAATATAGCTATGCGATTCAGCCATGGAAGTAAAATCTGACTATTAGCTATGAAGTTTGCTAACAGTGTCACTAGCCTTTATGTAAACTGTGCAAAGGATTTCCTGCACACTCCAGATGACTTAGCGTATTTTTTATTGGAAAGCTCTAACTCGTTACTAGTTTGACCACAGTTAATCACTGTGTAACACCATCTGTAAAATGAAGGTAAAAGTAATGTGGCTGCTGTATGGTCATGAGTGTGTCACCATCCCTAAAAGAGTCTACATCTACTTACATACTCAGCAAATTGCTGTGAAGTGCATGACAGAGTGTACTTAGGTTTTCCTCCTTTCACATAAGGAGCATGGGAGGAATATCTGCTTAAATGCCACTTTGTGGATGTAATTAGTCTAATCTTGTCTTCACAGTCCCTATATAAGCAATGCATAGGGAGCTGAAGTACATTCTAAAGTTGTTCACTTAATACTTGTTCTTGAAACTTTATATGCAGGCTTTTGTGGAATATCAAGTTTCAGCATTTCAGTGATCCTCTCTCGTAAGCTAGAGAAAACTGTGACCACTTGTGCTGCCCTTTGAATACATTCCCTATCCCTTGTTAGGTGTATTTGATGAGAGTCCCACACTCCTGAGCAATATCGTAAGACCAGATGCATTAATGTATTGCAGTCTTCTTAGTAAAGTGCATTTTCCTAGAACCCTCTCAATGAAGTGAATCGTGCCATCTGCTTTATCTATGACTGAGCTAATGAGATCATTGCATTTCATATCCCTGCAAGTTCTTACAATCAGGTATTAAGATCAGAAATTAATGCCAGTTGTGATTCCTCGGCATTGTAGTCGCTGGATTCAAATTTTCTATGTTTTATGAAACATACAGTTTACACTTCCCAATGTTTAAAGCAAGTTATCAGTCTTTGTCCCATTTGAAATTGTTCAAGATATACTTGGATATTTATGCAGCTTTTCATAGATAGCACTTTGTCATGGAAAATTAATATACAACACAGTTAGAAGGGTCCCAAAACACTTTAGGCACACCAGAAATTACTTATACTTCTGTTGATGTCTACACATGCAAGGTTACATGGTTTGTGCTCCCTCCCAAGACATCCTTAAACCCGTCATAGATTTTGCTTGATACCCTATATGATGGTACTCTTGGTCCTATAAGATTGTACTTTTGGTAATAGCTTTTGGAGTAGTACTGAATGAAGTGCTTTTTGGAACTAAAGAAATACTGCGTCTCGCTTCTTGCCTTGATACATGGCTTTCAGAATGTCCTGTGAGGAATTTGGCTTTCATATGATTCAGGTTTTCAGAATTCTTGTTGGCTGGCACGAAGAGTGTCATTCTGTTCAAAACACCTAATTATGTTTGAGCTCAGATTATGTTCCAAGAACCTATACACATTGCTTTATGGTTCACTTTTGCTACCATTTTTGTAGGCACAGTTTTCTTTTTCCAACCTCTAGGCATAGTTTTCTGTCTGAGTGATCTCCAATATAGTATGATTAAAATAAGAATAACGCTGCCTCAATTTATGTGTAGAATCTGATGAAGATTCCTTTGCTCCCTGGAGCCTTGTTTAATTTTAGCAATTCAAACTGTTTCTCAACACTACTGGCACTAAAATCTATGTTACATATTTACCTATTTTTGCACTTGTTTTAGTATTTAACTTGGGCACTACTTCTTCATCTTCTGTTATAAAGGTGGTGTAATCCATCTCACTTCTGGCAAAGGGTTTACCTTCATAGTCTCAGATGTTATTGAATTTAGCATATGTTAAAATTTAGGAGCAAGTAAGAAAGACCTTTTTTTTATTTTCTTAAAAAAAAAAAAAATCTTGCACCTAGATGCAGGTCTACAAAGATGACACTGCGAACACCATTTTGAAGATCAGAGTTTTGTAAAAAAATTTAAAATGCTGTATCTCTGTAACAGTTCTAGATATTTTGTTGGAGGTTTTTTTTTCTTTGAAGGATAACTGCTTTATAATTACAATGGTATCCTCCGTTTGGACATATCTGTCAAAGTTCTTTTACCGTCACCTTTCGATTTTTTTTTTTTTTTTTAATAATTTACAGAAATTTTTTTTCCAATAATATCAATGATCCAGAAAAATTAGATTTATTTATGTTGATTAGGAGCATGTAGTACTATATTCTCTGTGAAAGAGAGCTTCCACTTTTAAGTTGGACAGGTTTTATTTTAAAAAATCCCTTTTCTTTAACTTTCAAGGCTGATGAATGTCTTCACTGAAGTTGTTTCTTACTAATTTCTTTGTTACAATGTTTATTTCTATTGTCTTTGTTGCATTATTTCTTATTGCTTTCTTCATTACAGTTATTTCTTTTCATTTTCAAGGGTGCAGATATTTCTTACACTTTGTTGTAGTTTCTTTGTTGTGGTTGTTCTTTTCAGGTTTCTGTATTTTAGTTGCTCAGTGCTAATTTATTTACTGAAGAGGCTTTAAAGGAATCGGAGACCATCCAGTGAGTTCTGTGTTTTTGTGAGGAATTTGCCAGTTAACACAGTTGCAGTGTGTGTTGTGAAAAGGACTGTTTGAAATGTCATCTAGCTTGGGCCACAGGAGAGTGCATCTCCATAAAAGAGTGATATATAAGACAAACAAAAAAAAAAACAGACTTTGTTCAGGTTGGGTATAAATGTTCTCATATGAGGACTCAGTTTCAAAGTGAAGATGTTTCCAGTGATGGCTTTTTGTGTTCTAAATGTTTTGACAGAATAACAACAATGATGGTATCTGAACAAGGTGAAGCCTCCCATGGTGCAGATGATGCAGATTTTGCATCAATAGAGGAAGAATTAAATACCCTGAATCAGTCAATTACGTAGGTAGGTATTATCCCTGTTAAGAAACTGTGGTGAGTGAAGTCAAGTCATAAGCTCTATGCATCAAGAAAGTGCAGAGAAATTACTAAAGCTATGGATGAATACACTACAGCAAAACTGACCACACTCTTCAAAGCATAAATTCTATCTTCAGAAGAAAATGAACCAAAGCACTCGTGCACTTTTTGCAAGGAATTTTTCACAAATATCACTTCAGCTGTTGAATATTCTACATCCTACAGTGAAAAGGTGCAAGTTTTAACTATTATTCCAGAGACATTTTGAAAGAAAACAATTTTGAACCACATTCAATCAGTATCAAAGTACATGGTAGACAAATCAAGAAATGTGAGAACTGTAGGAGGAGTCTTTGGAAGACCAAATCCCTATTATGGTCATCCTGTAGAAGTAGCTCTAGTTCAAATAGTAGTCATTTTATCTGGAAGATAAGTGGGACTGTTCTCGCCAGAGTGCCAACAAAAAAAAAGACACTATAACTGTAACAGTCGAAGGTCAAAAAATTGTGAAAGTGATGAGGTACATGACTCGCAGTATAAAGAAACTTTTGCAATTTATAAGAGCAACTATGCAACTTCACATATTGGAAGATCAAAATTTTATGCACTACGAGCTAAGTGGGTAGTTCCACATCCACCTAGAGATGTCTGTTTAAGTGTGTATTGCATGAATTCTGAACTTTGTGGGGTAATTTTGAAGAAATCACTGCACGTGACATATGACATCTTGGTCAGGCATGTGAAGTCATTAGTAGTTTGTGTAGTTTGTGGCGTAAAGAGAGAGATGAGTGTTTCTAGAATGTGGTGACTGCCTTGGAAAGGGAGGACTATCTTTACAGACACTTGGCCTGGAAGATGTAGCAGATAACTCTGCAGGAATAAACTAATTAAGGAAACTGTTGCCTTTCACAGTTTCATTGGTGAACTTGGTAAATTGTCAGTGAAATCAGTAATGCACCACCATCTGAAGAATCTGCAATGAGAGTCGTGAAATCTTATACAGCCACTTCCCTCATCCTTTTGTCCAAAGAGGAAATCGAAGAATTCCTTGAGCAGAAAAAAAGAATAGTCCAAATGAACTACTGTGAAAGGAATTCAGAAGACACATTTTTGGACTCAAAGTGATGGGCGAACTCCTTTTGCACACACTTTAAAGAGCAAGAAAGAAGAAATTTCATTTGTTTGGCCAACACCTCAGAAACAGCAGGATAATATTCAGATTCGCAACCTGAGATGGGGGATGTTTTTGGTGTTTGTGTGATTGGTGGATTGCAGAGATTATAGACACCAGCTATGAGTTAAACAAAATTGTAGTCAACTTTATGCTACCACATGGACCAGCTGCTGGATATAGATTTCCAGCTGGAAAGCAACAACGCCATATGTCCTCACTTCCTGTTCACGATGTTTTGAAGATTGTAAGTGCTCCAGTTCCTATTGGATCAGCAGGAAGCATCACTCTATATCAGAAGAAGATACTGAAGCAGTGGAACACAATTTTAGTTCATTGACTGGCTAATTTCAGTACAGAACATGAGTCTCGTACTCATCTTTCAAAACTAAAATTATGTTAAATAAGGGTAGGTTTTGATTTTTATGAGCCTGTTATTTGATAATGTGGTAATAAAACAAGTTTTATTTCTGGAAAAAATTTCAATTGTTTATAAAACCTGTTCAACCTAAAAAAAAAAGTTTTTTTTCCCAAAAATTATAAAAAAGTTTGGAACGATATAGTAAAAGAACTTTGACAGATAAGTCCAAATGGAGGATTTCTTTGTAATCACAAAGCAAATAAAAAAAAATATTTAGAACTGTTCCAGAAATTAAGATTTTTAAGATGTTTTCCAAAATTCATATCTTTTAAATGGTATGCGCAGTGTCATCTTTGGAGGGCTGTATTTCAGAGCAGAAATTTTTTTGGAAAAAACAAAAAATAAGTGTTCTTTACTTAGACTCTCATTATAACATATGCTGAATTCGATAATATCCAAAACTATGGAGGTAAGATCTTTTCCTAGCCTGCCTGAATTGATATGGACTATGCCAGGAACAAAAACTAAGTTGAACTATTGTGTTTTTTCATTAGTTAAGTCAGTTTTGGTTCCTGTGTCATCCATATGCGCCTATATGTTAATTTTGGTGCCATTGACAGTCTTTACATACGCCCAGAATTGCTTTGTGTTTTGTGAAAGATCTTTTATCTCTTAACAGTGACTTGGCATTTCATTCAGCTTGCCCCTAGCTACAGCTATATGTTTTGTTTTACATTTATTAAGGGGTAGTCATTGTTTCCTTAGAAGTTTCTTTACCATGACTGTATACCATGGGGAGTTCCGTTAGTCACTGACTAATCGGTACATATCTGTCCACTGCTTCATCAACTACCCTTGTAAACTTAAGCCACCATTCGTTTAAATTGTCCTGGCATAAGATAAATGTTTCAAGTTATCTTTGAGATGTGATAAGACTACCTCTTTATGTAGGTTATTGAACGCGTAAATCTTTACATTGGTTGTAAGTGCCTTTGGTACTTCAGGAATCACTGTTATTGCAACTGTGTTATGATCAGTGGTAGCAGTTTCAACAAGGACATCATCAAAGAGATTACATATTTTTGTTGCCAAATATCTAACATAATTCCATTATGAGCCAGCTTCCAAACTATATATTCCAGGTAGCTTTCAGAGGATGTTGTCATACCCACCAATTACAAAACTGTAATTTGTTGGATGATTAAAGTGTTCTCCATTGATGTCAGTATGATTTGGGGACATATAAATTAGTGAGTTGCAAGTTTCTCAAAAGTTTTTGATTACATCTGGGGTGAGTCCAGTGGTCAGTAAGACCCAATTATGTATAAGTTTATATCCATCCTTGATAATGAGTCTTAGTTAATTAGCGTCACATGCTGCTTCAGTTTTGCATCTTCATGGATCTGAGTTTTTTTCCAATTGCAAAAAATACATCACCTCAATTTACAGTTAGCCTATTTTTTTGAGATAGACTTAGGCTTACCATAAAAATCTCACAGCTGTCAAATTCAAGTTTTAGGTTAATTTCTGTATCTAGTACTGCATGACTTCGATTGTTTTTTAGAATTGCTTCACATTCTGGGCCTGTGGGGGGGAGTTTATCTGGTCTTACACTAATGTTTTGGAGTCTCCTACAGCTAAATTGTATGGAGAGACACATAAGTAAAAAAGAAAAGTTCTGCACTCTACACAGTCAGCCACTCAGGTAGCAGCCGCTGACTTGTAGTGCAGCCCTGACACATTTAGGGAACCATAAGATTCTCAATTCCCAGCTCGTCACACCCTAGCTGGTCACAAAAATATCCAAGTCTCAGGTTCAAGCTCTATAGGGCCAGTGTTCCATTTTGCGAGTGTCATAAAAACTGTGAGCAAGGCAGGTCCTCTTGACCACCTCTGACTGTCACTATAATGTACCGAGCATGACCCAAAGACATTAGGGGTGATAGACATCACACACATAACATAATACAGTTGATAATTGAAAGAAGCAACAAGCTAGTTATTAACATTACAGTTTCATGTTACAGTTCACCCATTTAGGATCAAAGAAACATAACTACAAAAACAGTGTTTTGAGATAATTCGATTTGAAAGTTTTGTCTGAAAAACTGAGTATTTACTAATAGCTTTTCACAAACCTTTCTATGGTAAATAAGAAGTATACTTCATTGACTGTTGTTTTCTACTAGGTGTTACATATTTTAGTCACTCGATTGACACTAATGAAATATTTAATGAAATTATGCATGCAGTTACATTTGTCCGATCCTTAACTTATAAATGGCTGGTGCTGTATAACATATAAATGCCAAACAAATAATATACAGCTTTTAGCGATAATATCATATTAAAGATTACTGCAGTTGTGTTATTAATATATTTATAAATACAATTCATGCGGAACGAGTTATGGGAATGTGTGTTAGTGCTTTCAATGAGAACTATAAGCAACAGAACTGTTTTCCAGGATGTTTATGAACAGTTTATGATGGAGAATACATAAAAGCCATTATTATTTTCACTTTGCATTATTTTTCTGCAGTATCATTGAACTAGAATGAATAATTTGGATTCCGTAGAAATGTTGGAACACATGTGGCAATACTGACCCTACAACTTATCTTAGAATATAGATTAAGGAAAGGCAAACCTACGTTCCTAGCATTTGTAGACTTAGAGAAAGCTTTTGACAAAGTTGACTGGAATACTCGCTTTCAAATTCTGAAGGTGGCAGGGGTAAAATACAGGGAGTGAAAAGCTATTTACAATTTATATAGAAAACAGATGGCAGTTATAAGAGTCGAGGGGCATGAAAGAGAAGCAGTGGTTGGGAAGGGAGTGAGACAGGGTTGTAGCCTCTCCCTGATGTTATTCAATCTGTATATTGAGCAAGCAGTAAAGGAAACAAAAGAAAAATTCGGAGTAGGTATTAAAATCCATGGAGAAGAAATAAAAACTTTGAGGTTCGCCGATGACATTGTAATTCTGTCAGAGACAGCAAAGGACATGGAAGAGCAGTTGAATGGAATGGATGGTGTCTTGAAAGAAGGATATAAGATGAACATCAACAAAAGCAAAACGAGGATAATGGAATGTAGTCGAATTAAGTCCAGTGATGCTGAGGGAATTAGATTAGGAAATGAGACACTAAAAGTAGTAGATGAGTTTTGCTATTTGGGGAGAAAAAAAAAACTGATGATGGTCGAAGTAGAGAAGATATAAAATGTAGACTGGCAATGTCAAGAAAAGCGTTTCTGAAGAAGATAAATTTGTTAACATCGAGTATAGATTTAAGTGTCAGGATGTCGTTTATGAAAGTATTTGTGTGGAGTGTGGCCATGTATGGAAGTGAAACATGAACGATAAATAGTTTGGACAAGAAGAGAATAGAAGCTTACGAAATGTGGTGCTACAGAAGAATGATGAAGATTAGATGGGTAGATCACATAACTAATGAAGAAGTATTGAACAGAATTGGGGAGAAGAGGAGTTTGTGGCACAACTTGACTAGAAGACAGAATCGGTTGGTTGGACATATTCTGAGGCATCAAGGGTTCACAAATTTAGCATTGGAGGGCAGCGTGGAGGGTAAAAATCGTAGAGGGAGACCAAGAGATGAATACACTTAGCAGATTCAGAAGGATGTAGGTTGCAGTAGGTACTGGGAGATGAAGAAGCTTGCACAGGATAGAGTAGCATGGAGAGCTGCATCAAACCAGTCTCAGGACTGAAGACCACAACAACAACAACAACAACAACAACAACAATAATAATAATTTATAGGTAACAGAAATGATATTCTTGTTTTCTAATCTTGACATAACAAACATAAGAAAAATCATTTTAACAAAACACAGTGTTCCCTCAGACCTGTTTTTCTGTTCATGGAATACTGTTTCAAAAATAATACAACACAGACATTTAAATGAACCAAAATTAGTGGTTTACATGAAATAGCTAAGGTGATGAACTAGCAACAATAATAAAGGAGACAAAATCAGAAAATAAACATGAAGTCTATTCCTGTGATTCTTCCATGTTTTCCTCATTTTTCTGAATCATTAGCAGCATTGAGTCCTTGATATAATGTGTGATACCTGGGAGGTATAATACCCTTGTTACATAAATCTAAAAGATCTTTTCTCTTTTCTTTACTTGTGCAGAGAGGACTCTCATATGCTAGGCACAGAGTATTGTCTTCAGGTCCTGAATTCGAAGAATTTCGTAGGCCAGGTCATTTCTTTGTGTGCAAAACTTGAAAGTCAAGATCATCGTTGGAAAGTTTGAAAAACATGTCAGACTGATCTTTTCTATATTGCATCCAAAGAATCTTAAGCTATTTTACAGTTTGTCCATTCTCAGCAGTTTTCCTATTCTGAATATTTTTTTCTGAAGCTGGTTGAAATCTAAAATTTGAGTGTTGTCCATTTCTGTTACTCTGTACTTGTTGGAAGTCATTCTTACAATTGTATACCAGCCAGTGGGATTGAAAACATCCACATGTTTACTTTATCTTTTGATGCTCGCATGCACTGATTCTACTTCCATTTGTGTGTGTCCTGGCTCAAAAAAGCATTGGTCGATAGTTGGAATGTCCATTGTATTTACTGCATGCAAAAACCTAGTGCTCTTGTTGGCATTCCTGTTCTGGCCCCCACATGTATCAGAAAACAAGGTTATTGGTTATCCTTATGCATGATTTTTCAAAAAATACCACAAATATGAAGCCATCTCTATGGACCCCCTTTTTGCTGTTATCTCGTCCCACATTTAGCAGTCAGTTTTGTTGTCTCCTACATTAAGAACTGTGAGTTTGCACACGGAGAGCATTCTTTTATAGAATACTGCCTTTGCATTCACTTTAGGGCAGCAAAGCACAACTTGTAAGTCAAATTCTGGCACTTTCTTTCTTAATGTTCTTAAATTCCTGTGCCATTTCTTTCCTTTACAGGTGCTCTTCCTGATCCCTTTTAAAATCTTTGCCTTCCTTTTTCTCAGTTGAAAGGTGTGAAAACTTTAAACATTTATCACACATATCTTTTCATCGCCTGTGGAATTTCAGATTAAATTCCTTTGTGAATATCTTCCTATACAGCCATAATTTCTTGTTTATCTGTCCTTCCTCACAGTGTTGTTCCTGATGTAACTCATACATTATCTTAATACTCATCAGCAGGTAAATAATCTGCTATACACTCTTTCCTCTTGTAATGAGAAGGAAGGGTAGAAAAACACTTACTGTGTTTCCTTATAGCCTCTTTACTTTCTTCGGATCTCTTTATACCTGGCTCATGACATCCTCTTTGCTCTTTCTCAATTACATGATGGTCATCTCTCTTTTTTTTTTTAATAGTATTTCTTACAAAGGTTTTAGAAATGTCAAATATCTTGAGATAGAATTTCTTGGTCCTCTTCCTTCGTGAGTTATCCAATTTTGTCCTCACACTTCGTTTCTCTTCTTGTTCCACTAACTTGTTTAGGTACTGCCTTCGTAGCTCAACTGACCCAAGACCCCAATAGGCTCAATGGATATTTTGTCTGTCTTGCTCAGTAAACTTACTGATGCACTGTCGTGGACATTTAGAGCAATCTTTTGGCTTCACATTTCTTGCAGAACTTTGGAATTCTTCATAGAAATATATGCCCTACCATGCTGTCGTTTGAGTTTTCTTTGATTTCGTTTTCCATTCCTCTTTATCCGCTACCCTTTTTCATTTTTTTGTTTTGTTACTATTCTCAGTACCAGTATTGTCATCTGCAGTTTCCCCTTCCTGATGGTGATGATTTACTTGTGCATTAGTTGCATCCTCATCAGTTTTTGTGACATTCTGTACAGGAGATGTTCCATGTTCAGTACTGCTGTCTGTAACAATAACATGACTGGTATTCAGAGGATGGGAAAAGAAAATTAACTGGAATTGCTATAGTGTCTAGTAATTATTTGGCTACTCGCCAGAATCTGTAGTGTTGTCCAGTTCATTAGAAGGATCATCATCTTTATCTGAACCAATGAATGTCCTGACCATCTCCACATCACGTTTTTCCTCAGTTATGAATATTATCAATAATAATAATAATAATAATAATAATAATAATAATAATGACAACAGCAGTAATAGCAATAATAATAATAATGACAACAGCTGTAATAATAATAGTAGTAGTAATAATAATAATAATAATAATAATAATAATAATAATAATAATAATAATCCCCGTGGAGGCCCGGGAAAAGAATAGGCCTCCGGTATGTTCTGCCAGTCGTAAAAGGCGACGAAAAGAACAAACCACTAATAGGGCTAACCCCCCTTTTAGTGTGATTACTTGGTTCAGGACAGAACTAAAGAAGCCTCGGACAAGTGCCGTCATGGTCGGGGACGACGCTTGAACCCTATATCCACCCACAATGGTAACGACACTGCTAGCCAACTGGAAAATGATTTAAATCCAAATAGAGGTGTTTTGCAGGATATGCTTCCTGCAACCATCCTAGAAGGAAAACAAAGACAGAGGATGAGATGGTCAGATGAAGTTAATCGACACCTCATGTTCTGTTATTACCAAGCAACAAACCTAGGAACCAACACAACTGGATACAGATCACAAGTATACACAACATTTATTACCAGATACCCAGAATGAAAATTAAAATTTTTAACAGAACAACGACTAGCTGATCAGATCCGTGTAACAATCAAAAATAACAGGATACCCCAGCCAGAATTAGAAAACATCAAACAATAAGTACAACAAATACTAGAACAAAATAATGTACAATCAGAAGAAGAAAATACAGTAACGGACTCAATCATCCCAGAGAAAACAAACAAAGAACAAAACGCGTCAATTAAACAATCAGAGGAAAACGACATCTTAAGACAGCCACCAGAACAAGCACAAATAGAACACGAAGTGACACACATGTTAGATATAGAAGAAAAATTTCAGCTGACATATATAGAATACAAAGACACAAATACAGACATTAGACCATTCTTGCATAGACCACCAAATAACCCACAAGTCGAAACAACAATGACAACTATCAACACAATCATACACAACAAAATAAATGAAAACACAACTATGGAAGAGTTACAACTACTGGTTTATGTAGGAGCACTCACTACACTAAATATACACACTAGGCAGAGATCAGAACCAACCAACACACAGAAGAAACCCACAAAACCAGCATGGCAACACAGGCTACAGATCAGAATAGAAAAACTGAGAAAAGACATCGGACAGCTAACACAATTTATAAGAAATGAAATATCAGACAAAAAACGAAAAAGGTTAGGTAAAATCTCACAACAAGAAGCAATAGAGCAATTAGATGAAAAAAAGCAGAAATTGCAAGCATTGGCCAAACGACTTAGAAGATACAAAAAAAGTGAAAATAGAAGGAAACAAAACCAGACATTCATCACAAACCAAAAGAGATTTTACCAGACAATAGATAACACACACATTAAAATAGACAATCCACCAAACATAACAGACATGGAACACTTCTGGAGCAACATATGGTCAAACCCGGTACAACATAACAGGCATGCACGGTGGATACAAGCAGAAACAGACACATACAAGATGATACCACAAATGCCTGAAGTGATAATTTTGCAACATGAAGTCACCCGAGCAATTAATTCTACACACAATTGGAAAGCCCCTGGAAATGATAAAATAGCAAATTACTGGCTAAAGAAGTTCACCTCAACGCATTCACATCTAACTAAATTATTTAACAGTTACATTGCAGACCCATACACAGTCCCTGATACGCTTACACAAGGAATAACTTATCTGAAACCTAAAGATCAAGCAGACACAGCAAACCCAGCTAAATATCGCCCCATAACATGCCTACCAACAATATACAAAATATTAACTTCAGTCATCACACAGAAATTAATGACACATACAACACAGAACAAAATTATAAATGAAGAACAAAAAGGCTGCTGCAAAGGAGCACGAGGATGTAAAGAGCAACTGATAATAGATACAGAGGTGACATATCAAGCTAAAACTAAACAAAAAGGTCCCTACTGATTACCAAAAAGCCTTTGATAGTGTACCCCACTCATGGTTACTACAGATATTGGAAATATACAAAGTAGATCCTAAATTGATACAGTTTCTAAACATAGTAATGAAAAACTGGAAAACCACACTTAATATCCAAACAAATTCAGATAACATCACATCACAGCCAATACAGATTAAGCGTGGAATATACCAAGGAGACTCATTAAGTCCTTTCTGGTTCTGTCTTGCTCTGAACCCACTATCCAACATGCTAAATAATACAAATTATGGATACAATATTACTGGAACATACCCACACAAAATCACACATTTGCTATACATGGATGATCTAAAACTACTGGCAGCAACAAATCAACAACTCAACCAATTACTAAAGATAACAGAAGTATTCAGCAATGATATAAATATGGCTTTTGGAACATACAAATGTAAGAAAAATAGCATAGTCAAGGGAAAACACACTAAACAAGAAGATTACATATTGGATAACCACAGCGACTGCATAGAAGCGATGGAAAAAACAGATACCTATAAATATCTAGGATACAGACAAAAAATAGGAATAGATAATACAAATATTAAAGAAGAACTAAAAGAAAAATATAGACAAAGACTAACAAAAATACTGAAAACAGAATTGACAGCAAGAAACAAGACAAAAGCTATAAATACTTATGCTATACCAGTATTGACCTACTCATTTGGAGTAGTGAAATGGAGTGACACAGACCTAGAAGCACTCAATACACTTACACGATCACAATGCCACAAATATAGAATACATCACATACATTCAGCAACAGAAAGATTCACATTAAGCAGAAAGGAAGGTGGAAGGGGATTTATAGATATAAAAAACCTACATTATGGACAGGTAGACAATTTAAGAAAATTCTTTCTAGAACGAGCAGAAACTAGCAAAATACACAAAGCAATCACTCATATAAATACATCAGCTACACCATTGCAATTTCATAACCACTTCTACAACCCTTTAGATCACATAACATCAACAGATACAAAGAAAGTAAATTGGAAAAAGAAAACACTACATGGCAAGCACCCATATCATCTAACACAGCCACACATAGATCAAGACGCATCCAACACATGGCTAAGAAAAGGCAATATATACAGTGAGACGGAAGGATTCATGATTGCAATACAGGATCAAACAATAAACACCAGATATTACATCAAGCATATTATTAAAGATCCCAATACCACAACAGATAAATGCAGACTTTGCAAACAACAAATAGAAACAGTAGATCACATCACAAGCGGATGTACAATACTAGCAAATACAGAATACCCCAGAAGACATGACAATGTAGCAAAAATAATACATCAACAACTTGCCATAAAACATAAACTAATAAAACAACACGTTCCCACATACAAGTACACACCACAAAATGTACTGGAGAATGATGAATACAAATTATACTGGAACAGAACGATTATAACAGATAAAACAACACCACATAACAAACCTGACATCATACTCACCAATAAAAAGAAGAAATTAACACAACTAATTGAAATATCCATACCCAACACAACAAATATACAGAAGAAAACAGGAGAAAAAATTGAAAAATACATCCAACTGGCTGAGGAAGTCAAGGACATGTGGCATCAGGATAAAGTCAACATTATACCAATTATATTATCAACTACAGGAGTCATACCTCACAATATCCACCAGTACATCAATGCAATACAGCTACATCCAAACATATATATACAACTACAAAAATCTGTAATTATTGATACATGTTCAATGACCCGAAAGTTCCTAAATGCAATATAACATATACCATACAGTTACAAGGAAGTCACGCTTGACCGAGGTCCGCGTCACGTTCCATTTTTAACCAGACTTAAGTCTGAGGAAAAAAAAGATAATAATAATAATAATAATAGTACTTACTACCGAAATATATACTCTAAGAAACAGTTTCTATTGAAATTCCATTAAATTCTGTTTCTTCTTGAGGCACATTTGACCCATCCTTCTTCCTCTGTATTCCATAGCGCTCCTACTTTCTTGTAAACCCATTCACAACTGCAACAATATTTATCTTTCTTTCCAGGAAGTAGCATTTCATTGTTGTCACACAGTGACAGCGACAATGCTGCTAAAGAGAAGCAGCAGGAAAAGCAACTTCTAACAGTTCTGTTAGGATCAGAGAAACATAAGAGCTGTTCCGTTTCACAAATTAACACTGCGTCCAGTAGTCTAAAGACGGATCAGCTCTTCCGTCTGTTTGATTCTTACTATTTTTTGTGAAATGTAGATATGTTAACAACTAAAATGGAAACCACATAAGATAGAGTTATGCTTGTTTGATTGTGACATAGGTCTTGATTTCTTGTACCTTATGGTACCAACAACTCAAAAGTGGCAAAAATGTAGTTACGTCTGTCTGATCCTAAATGGGCGAGTTGCTAAATTCCTTTATGTCATAAAATAAGTGGGCTACTAACTAGTCGTGTAGTGTTTGTTGAATGCTCATTCTGGTAAATTTTGTAGAGCTTGTGAAAGCTTATTAGATAATTTTTTCCCCCTGAGTTCATAGCTGTTACGTGATTTCAAGCTGTTAAGTGATGGTATGGAGTATAAATGCATCTGTTGCTTCGTGTGTTGTGTGTTGTTTGTGTTGTGGTCTCCAGTCCAGAGACTGGTTTGGTGCAGCTCTCCATGCTACTCTATCCTCTCCATGTACCTACTGCAACCTGCATCCTTCTGAATCTGCCTAGTGTATTCATCTCTCAGTCTCCCTCTACAATTTTTACCTTCCACACTGCCCTCCAATACTAAACTGGTGATCCCTTGATGCCTCAGAACATGTCCTACCAACTGATCCCTTCTTCTAGTTAAGTTGTGCCACAAATTCCATCAAGTTATACCACAAATTCCTCTTCTCCCCAATTCTGTTCATTATCTTCTCATTAGTTACATTATCTATCCATCTAATCTCCAGCACTCTTCTCTAGCACCACATTTCGAAAGCTTATGTTCTCTTCTTGTCTAAACTGTTTATTGTCCATGTGTCACTTCCATACATGGCTGCACTCCATACAAAAACTTTCAGAAACGACTTCCTAACACTTAAGTCTATATTTGATGTTAGCACATTTCTCTTCTTCAGAAACGCTTTCCTTGCCATTGCCAGTCTACATTTTATATCCTCTCTACTTCCAACATCACCAGTTATTTTGCTCCCCAAATAGCAAAACTCATCTACTACTTTTAAGTGTCTCATTTCCTAATCTAATTCCCTCAGCATCATCGGATTTAATTCGACCACTTTCCATTATCCTTATTTTGCTAGTGTTGATGTTCATCTTATGTCCTTTCAAGACACTGTCCATTCTGTTCCACTGCTCTTCCAGGTCGTTCACTGCCTCTGACAGAATTACAATGTCATTCGCAAACCTCAAAGTTTTATCTCTTCTCCATGGGTTTTAATTCTTACTCCGAATTTTTATTTTGTTTCCTTTACTGCTTGCTCAATATACAGATGAATAAAATCGGGGATAGGCTACAACCCTGTCTCACTCCCTTCCCAACCACTGCTTCCCTTTCATGCCCCTCGATTCTTATTACTGCCATCTGGTTTCTGAACAAATTGTAAATAGCCTTTCACCCCCTGTATTTGACTCCTGCTACCTTCAAAATTTGGAAGAGAGTATTCCAGTCAACATTGTAAAAAGCTTTCTCTAAGTCTCCAAATGCCAGAAATGTAGGTTTACCTCACCTTAATCTATGTTCTAAGATTAGTCGTAGGGTCAGTATTGCCTCAAGTGTTACAGCCCAGCTGATCTCCCCCGAGGTCGGCTTGTACTAGTTATTCCATTCGTCTGTAAAGAATTCATGTTAGTATTTTGCAGCCGTGACTTATTAAACTGATAGTTTGGTAATTTTCACATCTGTCAACACCTGCTTTCTTTGTAATTGGAATTATTATATTCTTCTTGAAGTCTGAGGGTATTTCGCATGTCTCGTACATCTTGCTCACCAGATGGTAGAGTTTTGTCAGGGCTTACTCTCCCAAGGCTATCAGTAGTTCTAATGGAATGTTGGCTACTGCCGGGGCCTTGTTTAGACTTAGGTCTTTCAGTGCCTTGTCAAATTCTTCACGCAGTATCATATCTCCATTTTCATCTTCATCTTCATCCTCTTCCATTTCCCTAATACTGTCCTCAAGTACATCGCCCTTATATAGACCCTCTATATACTCCTTCCATCTTTCTGCTTTGCCTTCTTTGCTTAGAACCGTTTTTCCATCTGAGCTCTTGATTTTCATACAAGTGTTTCTCTTCTCTCCAAAGGTCTCTATAATTTTCGTGTAGGCAGTATCTATCTTACCACTAGTGATATATGCCTCTACATCCTTACATTTGTTCTCTAGTCATCCCTGCTTAGCCGTTTTGCACATCCTATCAATCTCATTTTTGAGATGTTTGTGTTCCTTTTGACCTGCTTCATTTACTGCATTTTTTATGTTTTCTCCTTTCATCAATTAAATTCAGTATTTCTTCTGTTACCCAAGGATTTCTACTATCACTCGTGTTTTTACCTACTTGATCCTCTGCTGCCTTCACTATTTCATCTCTTAAAGCTACCCATTCTTCTTCTTTCCCCCATTCTTGTCAATCATTCCCTAAAGCTCTTTCTGTAACTCCCTACAAGCTTTGGTTCTTTGAGTTTATCCAGGTCCCATCTCCTTAAATTCCCACCTTTTTGCAGTTTCTTCAGTTTTAATCTACTGTTCATAACCAGTAGATAGTGGTCAGTCCACACCTGTCCCTGGAAATGTCTTACAGTTTAAAACCTGGTTCCTAAATCTCTATCTTATCATTATATAATCTATCTGAAACCTTCCAGTCTCCAGGCCTCTTCCATGTGTACAACCTTCTTTCATGATTCTTGAACCAGGTGTTAGATATGATTAAGTTACGCTCTGTGCAAAATTCCACCAGGTGATTTCCTCTTTCATTCCTGATCCCCTTCTCTTCCTTTTCCTACTATCAAATTCCAGTTACCCATGACTATTAAATTTTCGCCTCCCTTCACTATCTGAATAATTTCTTTTATCTCATCATACATTTCATCAATCTCTTCATCTGCAGAGCTAGTTGTCATATAAACTTGTGCCACAGTGGGTGGTGTGGGCTTCATGTCTATCTTTGCTACAATAATGTGTTCACTATGCTGTTCATCGTAGCTTCCTTGCACTCCATTTTTTTTTCCATTATTAAACCTACTCCAGCATTACCCTTATTTAATTTTGTATTTATAAACCTGTATTCACCTGACCAGAAGTCTTGTTCCTCCTGCCACTGAACTTCACTGATTTCCACTAAATCTAACTTTAACCTATCCATTTCCCTTTTTAAATTTTCTAACCTATCTGTTGGTTTAAGGGATCTGACATTCCACGCTCCGATGTGTAGAACGCCACTTTTCTTTCTCCTGATAACGACGTCCTCTGCCCGGAGATCCAACTGGGTGTGTATTTTACGTCCAGAATATTTTACCTGAGAAGATGCCATCATCATTTAACCACACAATAAAGCTGCAAGCCCTCGGGAAAAATTACAGCTGTACAAATAACTTATGGGTTTGCTGCCAGGTGATGTCGTCGAACACCGCCGATATTTCGACAGGAGCACACCCTGCCATTCTCAAGGCACAAATGCAAGGAAGAAGAAATGTTCAAGCAAATTTAATACCTCGGTTCACAGAGGAGAAACAAGAAAGACACCACAACAGAACATGTGTCAACACAAACAAAGATAACCAACATCAGAAATATCGATAGTTACTATTAATCAACAAGTGAGGTAGCAGTAATTCTGTCCCTCTGTTTTTTGATGAGAGACAGACCCGGATTCCAAGCAGCATTTAAACAAAATCCACCATCTCTGTTAATAAGGTTGCTTGATAGTCTGATTTCAACAGCTTCCTTAATAAGACTATCCCAATAGCTGGTCGTGCAAGCCAAAATCTCCGTGTTGTTGTATTCTGTAGGATGACCGGTGTCAAGGCAATGTTCTGCAATAGCAGATTTGCTCGGCTGTTGTAAGCGTGTGTGACGCTTATGTTCAGTACACCGGTCTTCCACAGTCTTGATTGTCTGACCAATATATGACATGCCACAACTGCAAGGAATACAATAGACCCCAGCCTTATGCAAACCAAGATCATCTTTTACAGACGCCAACAGGGCCTTAATCTTAGAAGGTGGTCGAAAAACACATTTCACATCATATTTCTGCAAAATATGGCCAATCCTGTTGGAAATGCTTCCTGCGTAAGGCAAAAAGGCCGTAGACTTAGATGCCACTTCGTTGCTGTCATCACTCACCCATTGAACAGAAGGCCGATGGCGCAACGCACGTTTGATATGCCTCTCACTATAACCATTCTGACGAAAGGTGACTTCGAGATGTTATAGCTCAGCTGCCAAACTTTCAGGGTCTGAGATAACGTGGGCCCTGTGAACCAAGGTGCGAAGTACTCCTTCACGCTGAGGTGGATGGTGACAACTGTCAGCTCACAGATACAAGTCAGTGTGGGTGGGCTTCCTATAAACAGAATGTCCCAACGTACCATCAGTCTTCCTTTTGACCAACACATCAAGGAAGGGAAGGCATCCATTCTTTTCCACCTCCACAGTGAACTGAATTTTCGGGTGGATTGAATTCAGATGTTCCAAAAACCGGTTTAAATTCTCACTACCATGAGGCCAAACAACAAAAGTATCGTCTACATATCTGAAAAAAACACGCAGGTTTCAGGGTCGCTGACTCCAATGCACGTTCCTCAAAGTCCTCCATAAACAAATTGGCCACAATAGGTGACAACGGGCTTCCCATTGCAACTCCATCAGTCTGTTCGTAGTACTGACCATTGAATAAAAATTAAGTGGAAGTCAGCACATGTCGAAACAAATTTGTTAACTCGACACCAAACTTAACCTCAATTAGCTGCAATGAATCGGAGAGAGGAACGCGAGTGAAAAGAGAAACCGCATCAAAACTGACTAAAATATCAGAGTCATTCAAATGCAATCCCTGCAATCGACGTAAGAAATCTGCAGAGTTCTTAATGTGGTGTTCACACCTACCTACTAGTGGGCTCAACAAACTAGCAAGATGTTTAGCTACACGATATGTCGGAACACCAATATTAGAAACAATAGGCCTCAACGGGACAGCCTCTTTATGGACCTTAGGAAGGCCATATAATCTAGGTGGTACAGCACAGTAAGAATTAAGACTCTTGATAGTCTCCTGTGACAAAGAACTTTTCTTCAGGAGGTTATTTGTCTTTCTCTCAACACACTTAGTAGGGTCAGCACTGATTTTGCGATATGCCGAATCAGAAAGTAGACACTGCATCTTTTGAATGTAATCGTGCTTGTTCAACAAAACGGTGGCGTTTCCCTTGTCCGCAGGTAAAATAACAATATCAGGATCCATTCTAAGTTAACGTAAATCCGCCTCAGCTGCTGTAATGTTACACTTGGATGGACGGGCCCCAGTCAACACACAACAAGCTTCCCTCCTAACCTCTTCCGCAGCCTCGGAAGGTAGTTTATAAACAGCCTGTTTGATAAGAACTAATAAAATCAATGACCGGCAAACTCTTAGGCGTCGGTGCGAAGTTCAAACCTTTCCCCAGCACAAAGCTGCGTTGTCAAACTTTTTCTCTCTGTGATCAAGAGGTTGATCACAGAACGTCGAGAATTAGAATTAGACACTGAGCTAAGGAAACGTTCAAACTTCGCCGAATGACGAGCAGTTACAGATTGAAATTCCCAGTCAGACTGCGACCAAGAGGCACAGTCCATCCAATCCCAAGAAAATTCAGAAACATTAGACACCATCGTTAAATGAAGCTGAAATAATTCCTTAGAAACAAAATCTAATTGATGGCGATATAGTGGATCCTTTCGCGAACAAGAGCTATACCAGCACGTTGCTTGATGCGATTGGCGGCAGGAAAATTAATATGATGCACAACCATAGCAAACTTTGGAACCACACCATGATTTCGACACTTCAGGCCTGGATTTCTTCCACAACCATATGATCCAAGACTTGGACATTCCCCAGAGGCAACAGGTCCTCAAATCTTCAGTCACATTTGGCTCACAGGTGCTTTTCTGTCATAATGGCGAGACATTGTAATTATCCCTGACCTTAAGCCCAGGAAAAACCCAATGTCTCTAGACAGCTACCACCCAGTTAGCCTGACGAATGTAATTTGTAAACTGCTCGAAAGGATGATCAGCTTCAGATTATGTTGGGTACTCGAATCTCAGGGCCTTTTTCTCTGTATCAGTGTGGCTTCCGGACAGGGTGATCTCCAACTGACAATTTACTCATGGAATCAGCCATCGAACAGGCTTTTACTCATTGCCAGCACCTTGTTGTGGTCTTCTTTGACCAACATAAGGTGTGTGACATGGCTTGGCACCATCACGTTTTAGTTATCTTCCATGACTGGTGCTTCTGGGGTCCCCTTCTGATTTTTATGTGCAAGTTTCTATCCCACTGGCTCTTCCGGGTTAGAGTTGGCACTTCACTCAGCACCCCTCAGATTCAGGAGAATGGTATCCCACAGGTTTCTGTGCTAAGTGTCACACTTTTCCTCATTGCCATCAATGGGCTTGTGACCTCTGTTGGGCCTCTGGTTACCCTGGCATTGTACGTTGAAGATTTTTGCATCTGGTGCTGCTCTTACTCGGTAGGATCTGCTGAGCACCAGCTCCAAGGTGCCATCCGCCGGGCCTCTGCGTGCGTCACCGCCCATGGCTTCTAGTTATCTCCCTCCAAAATGCGGGTTATGCATTTCTGTCGTCGACCCACAGTACACCCCGACCCATAACTTTATTTAGGCAACCAGGTCCTTGATGTTGTA
The DNA here is from genome assembly GCF_023864275.1 of Schistocerca cancellata. Classification (NCBI taxonomy): domain Eukaryota; kingdom Metazoa; phylum Arthropoda; class Insecta; order Orthoptera; family Acrididae; genus Schistocerca; species Schistocerca cancellata. The sequence continues at coordinate 164,434,781 of NC_064627.1, read as the reverse complement.
GCACAGTCCTGTTTCTGGGGCCTTATTTTTGAGAACAAGCTGACGTGGCTGCCCCACATTCGCCACCTAAAGACTATATTTATGTGGAAGCTTAATGCTCTCCGCCTCCTGGCCCACACATCTTGGGGTGCAGACTGTTTAACTCTTCTCCATATTTACCGTGCTCTGGTCTTGTACAGACTAGATTATGGTAGTCACGTTTATGGTTCAGCAGCTCCTTCCACTTTGAAACTCCTCCACCCTGTCCATCATTGTGAGGTGCATCTGGCTGTTTGTGCCTTTTGCACTAGCCCTGTTGATAGTCTCGTCACAGAAGCAGGGATTCCCCCTCTACACATCAGACGGAGCCAACTCCTTGTTTCTTACGCAATCGCCATTCACCAATTCTCTGACCATGCTGTGTACCCTGTGCTCTGTGCCAGTGAGGGGTGTCTTCATCCTAGCACCCGCCCGTGGGTGGGATTTCTGATTGATATGTGTCTCACTTCCCCCTGTCGGGATCTCCATCTTCACTCACTGAACTGCACCCCGTGTCTTTCCTCCCATAACCCCACCCACCCCACCCCCCAACCCCCACCCCCGCGCCCCTTGGATGGTGCCTAGACCACAGATTAGGACCGATCTGTTCCAGGGTCCTACGATCTCTGTCAGTCCTATTGTTTACTGATGTCTTGTATGAGCCATCCTTGCAGAGTTCCAGGGTGCCACCATCTTTTACACTGATGGTTCTAAGACAGTCCATAAGGTGGGATATGCTTTCACATTTCCTACTGGCTTCAAACTCCATTTATTGCCAGGATCATGTAGTGTGTTCACAGCAGAGCTTCTAGCCAGGGCCCTCCTTTTTGTTTCTCAGGCCTCCCTCCACAGTGTTTTAATTTGTTCAGACTGCATGAGCAGCCTGTAGGCTATTGACCGATGCTACTCTTGTCGCCCTTTGGTGTCTGCTATCCACGACCTCTCTGCCCTAGCGCATGCCTCCTGTTCAGTCACTCATCTTTCTCTGGGTCCCAAGGGATGTAGGCATGCCACGGAATGAATTGGCTGACCGTTTGGTTTGAGAAGCAGATATTTACCACTGCCCCCCCCCCCCCCCCCAATTTCCTTTCATGATTCCAGTTGCAGGCATCAAATGTCAAATCTCTCTTTGCCCAAAATTGGAATGCCATCTGGAGTGCTACTGCTCATAGTAATAAACTCCGCACAATCAAGGAGTCTACTGCAGTTTAGTGCTCTTCCTTCCGCTCCTCTCAGAAGGAGTCCACTGTTTTATGCTGTTTACACAATGGTCACACTCGGCTTACCCATTGTTTCCTCTTACGTAATGACCCACACCCACAATGTGATTGTGGAGCCAGACTGACGATATCTCACATATTGGTGGAATGTCCCCTTCTTTCGGCCCTTTTTGTTAAGTATGGTCTTCCCGATACCTTAAATTTAAAATTAGACAATCCATGGATGCTTGAACTGGCCCTCAGTATCCTCCGTGAAAGTGGTTTTTATTTCCGGATATAAGGTTCTAATTTAATCTTGGAGCAGGGGCAGGTTGGTTGTGGTTGGGACTTCTTTTACGGTCCTCTTGGTCTGTGACCCCATGACTGCCCCCTTTTTTCCAGTTTTTAGATTTGGTCTCACCTTTTATGCCTTTACTGTGTGTGATCAATGACCACTATTTTATAATTTGACCCCCCTGGGTTGATCTGTCCACTTTTAGCAGACAATCTTTCTTCTGTGAGTCACTTTGGAATTGTGGGACTGCTGACCTCGCCATTTGGTCACATAAACCCTCTCAATTAATCAGTCAATCAATACTTTAGAGAAAGCTGGGAATATAATTTTTTTTGAAAGTGAAACTGTTGTTGTTGTTGTGGTCTTCAGTCCTGAGACTGGTTTGATGCAGCTCTCCATGCTACTCTATCCTGTGCAAGCTTCTTCATCTCCCAGTATCTACTGCAACCTACATCCTTCTGAATCTGCTTAGTGTATTCATCTCTTGGTCTCCCTCTACGATTTTTACCCTCCACACTGCCCTCCAGTACTAAATTTGTGATCCCTTGATGCCTAAAAACATGTCCTACCAACCGATCCCTTCTTCTAGTCAAGTTGTGCCACAAACTTCTCTTCTCCCCAATCCTATTCAATACCTCCTCATTAGTTACGTGATCTACCCACCTTATCTTCAGCATTCTTCTGTAGCACCACATTTCGAAAGCTTCTATTCTCTTCTTGTCCAAACTATTTATTGTCCATGTTTCACTTCCATACATGGCTACACTCCATACAAATACTTTCAGAAACGACTTCCTGACACTTAAATCTATACTCGATGTTAACAAATTCCTCTTCTTGAGAAACGCTTTCCTTGCCATTGCCAGTCTACATTTTATATCCTCTCTACTTCGACCATCATCGGTTATTTTACTCCCTAAATAGCAAAACTCCTTTACTACTTTAAGTGTCTCATTTCCTAATCTAATTCCCTCAGCATCACCCGACTTAATTTGACTACATTCCATTATCCTCGTTTTGCTTTTGTTGATGTTCATCTTATATCCTCCTTTCAAGACACCATCCATTCCGTTCAACTGCTCTTCCAAGTCCTTTGCTGTCTCTGACAGAATTACAATGTAATCGGCGAACCTCAAAGTTTTTACTTCTTCTCCATGAATTTTAATACCTACTCCGAATTTTTCTTTTGTTTCCTTTACTGCTTGCTCAATATACAGATTGAATAACATCGGGGAGAGGCTACAACCCTGTCTTACTCCTTCCCCAACCACTGCTTCCCTTTCATGCCCCTCGACTCTTATAACTGCCATCTGGTTTCTGTACAAACTGTAAATAGCCTTTCGCTCCCTGTATTTTACCCCTGCCACCTTCAGAATTTGAAAGAGAGTATTCCAGTTAACATTGTCAAAAGCTTTCTCTAAGTCTACAAATGCTAGAAACGTAGGTTTGCCTTTTCTTAATCTTTCTTCCAAGATAAGTCGTAAGGTCAGTATTGCCTCACGTGTTCCAACATTTCTACGGAATCCAAACTGATCTTCCCCGAGGTCGGCTTCTACCAGTTTTTCCATTCGTCTGTAAAGAATTCGCGTTAGTATTTTGCAGCTGTGACTTATTAAACTGATAGTTCGGTAATTTTCACATCTGTGAAACTAATGAATTGATATTGGGTTTATAACAGCATTTCCCATGTCTTCAACTGATTTAATAAAAAATAATTGAATTTTTGGGGACAGATATTAATATTTTTGTTTCTTGCATCTTTTACAACTCTGTTTATTAGTTTCCATTTGGCTGTGCAACTATTAGTGGAATTCTTAATACTGCTGCAATTTTGTGTGTGTGTTTTTTGGTTTTTTCCCCCCCTTCAGTGATGGCTTTTTTATACTCATTCCTGCATCAACATAGGCTAATCTGGCATTGTCAGTCTTCAGACTGTGAAATATGTTGTACAACAATATAACTCGTGATTTTTGAAATTTCTCAGCTGTTCAGTATACCATGGATTTTGTTTATTTGGAGCCTTAATTTTGAAGCCTTTTTCAGTTATTTCGTATTTCTTTATGGGGATATTGTCATCAAATTCTATCAAAAATACTTTAAAAAACTCATCATTGGGGTGTTGTACCCTTTCAGATGAGCCCCCGACAACACAGGGATCACACTTCTGATGCCTGAGCAGCTAGCTCCCCACCAGATGTTTTGTACAGAAATGTATCAAATTACACTAAAACATTGATCATCTGATCCTGGCCACTCGTCAGATAGGTCTAGACATTTCATTGCAGACTCTTATGACACCACTGCTTTCCCTACCCTGGCTACCCTATAGAAAGAGGGACAAGACAGATACTTGGGAGTGTAGCAATTTATCCAATACTAAGTATGTACTCAAACTGCTGGAGTACCTTGACTGTGACAAAGTTGTTATTTTTTGTGGAACATATTGAAGATAAAGGTGGAGAAGCTGAGTCTTTGGGAAAAATATACCATGGATCACTATTGATTAAAGCCACCTCTGCTGCACAATCTACAGATCTTCAGGCATGTAGCTATCTAGGTGACATACCAGTGACCATTGCCTAGCACAAAATTTTGAGTATGGTCCATGGAATCATCTTTCAGAAGCCTTGTGCCCCAGACAGACGATGAGCTATGGGCTAATCTCGAGTGGCATACATGTTGCTCGACACATCCAAAAAAGTTCCAAGGATAATGGACCAGATACAGGCACCTTTATCTTGGTGTTTGAAGGAAATGTCCTGTTGGACATGATATACAGGCATGATGTGAACACTTAAGTCTCATCACCCATGAGGTGCTTCCTATGCGTACACTTCCATCATATGCTGCATGTTGGGCCCAAAATGTGGACACTGTGGACGATCTCTCCACTAAGGTAGCTCTTGTGAATAACCACCTTTGTGTGTGTCATTTACACAGATAGTCATCATCGACATTCATCATTTTGTCCAGTCTTCAAGAAAGAAAAGAAAATACAGGAATATAAATTGATTGAACTGCCTGTCATACACTGAGGCATGAGGAAAATGTGAACAGTCACATCGTGCTCAAATGATGACCAATTACATTAGTCAACAGCCATTTTGCATCTGGGATGTGATACATCAACTAGTATGTATTTTGGTGTGTAGAATCCGAATATACCTTTCAAAATGTTCTAGCACATGCCATTTTTGAGTGTTTAAAGGTTTTTTTTTATTTTTCATATTCAGTATTTTGCTTTTTGCTGTTCTTCTGTTTTGATGTTTAATGTTTGTTTTTGATTTGCAGAGGAGAGCTAGAAGATCTACAAATCGTCTGTAAATGGTTGGTGTGGTAATCCAGTGGTGTGAAAGAAATCCTCAGAGAGTGTTTCCTGTGAAAGATAGTGGAAACTTTTTGTGTTTAAAACTTACACTAATAAAAATGGCAACTAGTAAATCTCATTGTTGTCTAAACCACACTGACAACTTTTGTTGTGTGTGTGGGAAATTCACTCCAAAAGCCCAAAGAAAAACAACCACTGGTTTGGTTAATAAGGCATATAAATTGTATTTTGATTGTCCTGTTGGTGATGAATATAAAAATTTTGCACCTCATATTGCCTGTGTAACCTGTACTACAACCTTAACCAAGTGATTGAAAGGAAAACGCCGAGCCATGCCATTTGCTGTTCTGATGGTGTGGTGTGAGCCTAAAGACCATCATTCAGACTGTTATGTCTGTCTTAAAAATATTTCGGGACAGTCAGGCAAAACTAGACATAAAATAAAGTATCCAAATATATCTTCAGTGCATTTGCCTGTGCCCCATGATGAGGGGTTGCCTGTTCCTGTCTGTAACTTGAAAGCCACAGAACCACACACCATGTCAAGTGAATCAGAAAGTATTGAACATATAGAAGAGTACTGCCCTCAGTATCATGACACTTCTCCTCAGCTCTTTAATCAAAAGGAATTGAACAATTTGGTTTGTGATCTAAAACTTTTGAAACAGCAAGCTGAACTTTGGGGTTGAGACTGCAACAATGGAACCTTCTAGCTCCAGGGACAAAAATTTCCTGTTTCAGATCAAGAGGTGCTTCCTTCGCTCAGTATTTCGATATGCAGAATTCTCTGTGTGTATGTAGAGATGTCAATGGTCTGATGATGCAGCTAGGAGCACAACATAATCCATAGGAGTGGTGGCTATTTGTTGACTCCAGTAAAACCAGCTTGAAAGCAGTACTACTGCATAATGGCAATGAATTTCCATCGGTACCTTTGGCTTACGCAGTAGATGTGGAATAAACTTATGAAATCATGTCTTTGCTGCTACAGACAATCAAATATAAGGATCACGAATGGCAGCTTTGCTGTGATTTAAAAGTTGTTGCACTCCTTACAGGTTTACAGACTGGATTCATGAAATACTGCTGCTTTTTGTGCCTTTGGGCAGCCATGACACCAAGAACCACCGTACAATCAAAGAATCGCCTACAAGGAAGTCATATGTTCCTGGAAACATAAATGTGAACAATACCCCATTGGTTGAGCCCGATAAAATCATTTTGGCTCCCGTTCATATCAAGTTGGGCCTTATCAAAAACTTCGTAAAAGCTCTGGATAAAGAAGGTGAGGTCTTCAATCACTTAAAAGAAAAGTTTTCCAAGTTAAGTGAGGCAAAGTTGAAAGAAGGTATATTTGTTGGACCACTAATAAGAAAATTGCTGAAAAATCCAACCTTTGATACCAAATTCACAGCTATCCAATTAGTTGCTTGGTCTTCTTTTAGAGCAATTGTGAATGGCTTTTTGGGTAATAGAAAAGACAAAAACTATGTAACCATTGTGAATGATCTCATGGACAACTATAAGAGCATGGGGTGTAGAATGTTGCTTAAAATTCACTTTTTGCATTCTCACCTTGATTTCTTCCTGGAAAATTTGGGAGCCGTAAGTGATGAGCATGGTGTATGCTTTCAACAAGACATTCTTACCATGGTTATTAGAAACCTTTGATGATGGGTGACTACTTCTGGGGTCTTGTTAGGGAGAGTGATGAAACTGCAAACAAAAGAAGAGCTCTGTCGTCAAATTTTTCAAAAACCAAAGACGATTAAAGGTGAAAATATCCTCTGAACTAATTTGGACATTTTCTTGGCATCATGCCCGTATGTACATACAAAATAGTATTGATTTCTAATGTTCTGAATGTGTGTTTTTGTTTGACATAATTGTGTCAGTTTTCGCTATTACCGTTTTTTATTCTGCTGTGTATCTAGGAAATGTGACATCATAGAGAAAAACTGATTTTACCAGTGTATTCAGCACCCCAAAATTAGGTAAATCCACCCATTTACAAACCAGATGCAGGAAAAAAGTTTAAATTTCTGAACTAGTCAGAAGCAGCTTCCTCCTCCAGTGTGTACCAGTGACCGCACCCTCTTGGGGCCAACCTCTCCCTGGATTCGAGGACTGACACCAGCCGATGGCCGAAGGAACTGTGGCCTGTGTTGTCAAGGCTGCCTGCTCTTCATCCGTCCCCACACTCAGCATGGATGGGCCCTCACAAGAATCCAGATCGCCAAAGGCTGTGGAGGACGAGGAGGAGGAGAATGAGAATCAGGACAAGGCTACTCTGATGACAGTGGAGGGGACACATCCAACCCCCACCCCCAGCCTCCGTTGATGCAGTCAGACTTTGAACCAATGCTTATTTATGTGGTTCCATTCCCATCGGTTACAGGCACTGATCCTGGGGCATGACTGGTCCTTCTTCACACCTAAGTTTGATACGTATAATGTTATCATTCAGTGAAACTATAATGGATATTACTGTCACATGCCATAACTACAGCACCTTATTTTTTCCCCTTCTGCAATTTGTGTTTTTCTACAAGAAATGTGCTTCAGTGATGACCATTCATCAATGTTCTATAGTTATCAGAAATTCTGTCAGAACAGTGCTGGCCTCTCTCTGTCAGATTGCAAGATGACTCTTGACATACACACACACACACGTGTCAGTGGAACTGCTATTCCTCTTTCTACATCTACATTGATACTGTGCAAATCACACTTAAGTACCTGGCAGATGGTTCATCAAACCACCTGCACAATAATTCTCTATTATTCCAATATCGAACAGTGTGTGGGAAAAACGAACACCTATTTCTTTCCTTGTGAGCTCTTAATTACCTTATTTCATTATGATGATCATTTCTCCCTATGTAAGTTGGTGTCAAGAAAATATTTTCGAATTTGGAGGAGAAAGTTCGTGATTGAAATTTCATGAGAAGATTCCGCCACAACAAAAAACGCCTTTTTCATCAATGTTCTATAGTTATCAGAAATTCTGTCAGAACTGTGTTGGCCCCAAGAGGGCATTTGGAGGAGTATATAAATTGGTTCACACAGATGTCATCAGTGAGTGGATTCCCCTTGGAAACAATAGAGGTGCAGATGCAAATGACTTCAGCAATCACTATTTGCTCCAAGCAGGCCACTTACTTACACTGTGCTGACCACCTTAGCCCAACAACTCCCTCCCCCCTCCCCCTCTCTCTCTTTTTCTGCTACTTGGGTATTTAAGTGTGCACCACTCCCTGTCGGAGGGTAGGAGGTGGGGAGTATCACTGGCCTTCCAATTTATCGGCTTCTTACTGACCGTGCTCTGTGTCTCCTCAATGATGATACCCCTAACACCTCTACCCATTTCAGTGTCAGCCAAGGCACATTTTCAGCTATTGACCTAACAGTCTCTTTCCTTAATCTCATAGTTCCTCTACAGTGCTCACTACATGGCGCAGTTTGTGACAATGACCACTCTCTGGTGATGTGGGCCTCTTTCTTCCTTGCCACTGCCAGATGGGCTGACTATCACAGTAGATGCTTTGAAGCCAACTGGCAGTTGTACGCCTCTGCTGTTACCTTTACACTCTCTCTCCCTCTCTCTGTCAGATTGCAAGATGACTTGACACAATCACCTATGTCAGTGGACCTGCTATTCCCCTTTCTACATCTACATTGATACTGTGCAAATCACACTTAAGTGCCTGGCAGAGGGTTCATCAAACCACCTGCACAATAATTATCTATTATTCCAATATCGAATAGTGTGTGGGAAAACAAACACCTATGTCTTTCCTTTTGAGCTCTTATTTACCTTATTTCATTATGATGATCATTTCTCCCTATGTAAGTTGGTGTCAAGAAAATATTTTCACATTTGGAGGAGAAAGTTCGTGATTGAAATTTCATGAGAAGATTACGACACAACATAAAACGCATTTTTTTAATAATGTCCATGCCAAATTCTACATCATGTCAGTGTGGCACTCTCTCCCCTGTTTCGTGATAATACAAAACACGCTGCTCTTCTTTGAACTGTCTCAATATATGTCATTAACCCTGTCTGGTACGGATCCCAGAATGCACAGCAGTACTCCAAAAGAGGACAGTCAAGTGTAGTGTAGGCAGTCTCTTTAGCAGACCTGTTACATTTTCTAAGTGCTCTGTCAGTAAATTGCAGTCTCTGACTTGCCCTCCCCACAACATTTTGTGTGTGTTTCCAATTTAAATTATTCATAACTGTAATTGTTAGGTATTTAGTTGAATTTACAGCCTTTAGATTTGACTGATTTACCATGTAACTTAAGTTTAATGGATTCCTTTTAGCATTCATGTGGGTGACTGCACACTTTTCATTACTTAGGATCAATTGCCAATTTTTGCACCACACAGGTATCTTTTCTAAATTGTTTTGCAGTTTGCTTTGATCTTCTAATGAGTTTACTAGACAATAAATGACAGCATCATTTGCAAACAACCTAAGATGGCTACTTTCTACAGGTCCCCTCCATCACCAACCAGTGCCATGGTGGACCAGAAACATTGTAATAGCTGTTCAAGATAATTGAAGAGGCCTACAACATTTCAAGTGAAATCCTTTGCAAACCAACCTTACCTCTTTTAAGCTACTTCATGCTAAGGCTTGCCATCTAATTGAATACAGTAACAAGGGATGATGGGAGCACTATGCCTCCTTCTAGAGAATGTATGCCTCCTCATCCCAGGTGTGGGCCAAACTCTGTAGTCTTCTGGGCAGCCAATAATCCAGAACAGTGCCAGGTATCTTTCTTCGAGGTGGTCTTTGTACTGACAGCTTGGCTCTTGCTGAACACCTTGTTACCCACCTTGTGATGGCCTTGATGTCCTCTTCTTATGTGGCTGCCTTCCAGATGTGTAAGTGAAAACTTGAAGAGTCTCACTCTCCTTTTCACCTTGGCATGCTGAATTATACTGGGTCTCCAGTATAATTGGTCAGTGTTCAGAGATGTGACAGGAGTCATCATTTGAAGCTAAAAAGTGTAGTAAACATAAGCTCCAAAAAGCATACCTTAAGAGCTATGAGCACTAGTTCATTAGAACAGATGTGTTTCATAGTAGCAAAGATGAAAAAGTGCTCATAGCTCTTAAGGTGTGGTTCTCTGAATATTGACCGATCCTCCTGGGACCGCCTGGATAATGAAGCATTCTGGGGATTGGTCCAGACTGTTGCCTCATCTTATGATATGGCCCTGGGTCATGATTCTATTCACAGTCAGGTGATCCAACATCTGACTATTATTCAACAGGGTCTTCAGCTGTATTTGGAAACAAATGCTGTAGGCACTTTGAAACTTACAGGATGGGCTGACTCTGATGTCATGATGAGAGGCATCCATTTGTAACTGAGGCTGATACATTATTAAACAATGGGCAGACTGTAGGCAAGTTTCCAAAGTTAGAAATGTGGACCATTGAAAATGAAAGCACTTTCACTGCAACTAATTCAAACGATAAAAGATAAGCTATGGAATCTTCTACAAGACTGGCATAATAGGTAATCTTCCCGAGAAACATCTGGAGATCCTTACAGATCTGGGAAAGTGTATCTTTGATCTCCTTGACATAGCCCTCTGTGGGCTATAACCCTTCTTTACTAAGGACATATTGTAGATAAGTGACAGAAGATTGAAAAAATCAACATTTAGAAACACGACTCACGCCCGGTCTCACAGCTTTACTTCTGCCAGTATCTCGTCTCCTACCTTCCAAACTTTACAGAAGCTCTCCTCGCAGGAGAGCTTCTGTAAAGTTTGGAAGGTAGGAGGCGAGATACTGGCAGAATTAAAGCTGTGAGACCGGGCGTGAGTCGTGCTTCGGTAGCTCAGTTGGTAGAGCACTTGCCCGCGAAAGGCAAAGGTCCTGAGTTCGAGTCTCGGTCGGGCACACAGTTTTAATCTGCCAGGAAGTTTCATATCAGCGCACACTCCGCTGCAGAGTGAAAATCTCATTCTGGAAACATTTAGAAAAATTGCACTTGAGATGCTTTTCAGACATACCAGTGAATACCTGACTTGGATTGTGTAGATGTTCTTTTTTTGTACTGCCTATAACCAGGATGTCATCAAGGCAGTTGTCAAAATGGGGGTATATATGCTATAAGCTATTCTAAACATCCCTTGGAAAATAACAGGTGCACTTGTGATCTAGGACAGTAACCTCGTATACTGGTAAAGGCCAAATGTGTTTATAAGACTAAGATTTTCTTTGACTTCTCAGCCAGTGAGAGCTGTTTCAGTGGTGTGAAGTGAAGCAGTCAGGACTGCTTGACAGTAACCAAAAATGAAGCACAAATTATATGCAATACCTCTGGTAACTATGGATCTGACCTCTATTACAAGCGAGATAACAATTGACATCTTCATTTAAACTTTTTGCATACAACATGCCAAAAGCACACACAAATCTACACTTCTAATTCCTTCTTTGAAGCTCTGCTGCATAGCTTACCAAGTCTAATTTATGCTGTTACAAAAATTCTGGTGGAGCTGCAACCTTATGCATTTTAGTAGAAATACACTCCTGGAAATTGAAATAAGAACACCGTGAATTCATTGTCCCAGGAAGGGGAAACTTTATTGACACATTCCTGGGGTCAGATACATCACATGATCACACTGACAGAACCACAGGCACATAGACACAGGCAACAGAGCATGCACAATGTCGGCACTAGTACAGTGTATATCCACCTTTCGCAGCAATGCAGGCTGCTATTCTCCCATGGAGACGATCGTAGAGATGCTGGATGTAGTCCTGTGGAACGGCTTGCCATGCCATTTCCACCTGGCGCCTCAGTTGGACCAGCGTTCGTGCTGGACGTGCAGACCGCGTGAGACGACGCTTCATCCAGTCCCAAACATGCTCAATGGGGGACAGATCCGGAGATCTTGCTGGCCAGGGTAGTTGACTTACACCTTCTAGAGCACGTTGGGTGGCACGGGATACATGCGGACGTGCATTGTCCTGTTGGAACAGCAAGTTCCCTTGCCAGTCTAGGAATGGTAGAACGATGGGTTTGATGACGGTTTGGATGTACCGTGCACTATTCAGTGTCCCCTCGACGATCACCAGTGGTGTACGGCCAGTGTAGGAGATCGCTCCCCACACCATGATGCCGGGTGTTGGCCCTGTGTGCCTCGGTCGTATGCAGTCCTGATTGTGGCGCTCACCTGCACGGCGCCAAACACGCATACGACCATCATTGGCACCAAGGCAGAAGCGACTCTCATCGCTGAAGACGACACGTCTCCATTCGTCCCTCCATTCACGCCTGTCGCGACACCACTGGAGGCGGGCTGCACGATGTTGGGGCGTGAGCGGAAGACGGCCTAACGGTGTGCGGGACCGTAGCCCAGCTTCATGGAGACGGTTGCGAATGGTCCTCGCCGATACCCCAGGAGCAACAGTGTCCCTAATTTGCTGGGAAGTGGCAGTGCGGTCCCTTACGGCACTGCGTAGGATCCTACGGTCTTGGCGTGCATCCGTGCATCGCTGCGGTCCGGTCCCAGGTCGACGGGCACGTGCACCTTCCGCCGACCACTGGCGACAACATCGATGTACTGTGGAGACCTCATGCCCCACGTGTTGAGCAATTCGGCGGTACGTCCACCCGGCCTCCCGCATGCCCACTATACGCCCTCGCTCAAAGTCCGTCAACTGCACATACGGTGCACGTCCACGCTGTCGCGGCATGCTACCAGTGTTAAAGACTGCGATGGAGCTCCGTATGCCACGGCAAACTGGCTGACACTGACGGCGGCGGTGCACAAATGCTGCGCAGCTAGCGCCATTCGACGGCCAACACCGCGGTTCCTGGTGTGTCCGCTGTGCCGTGCGTGTGATCATTGCTTGTACAGCCCTCTCGCAGTGTCCGGAGCAAGTATGGTGGGTCTGACACACCGGTGTCAATGTGTTCTTTTTTCCATTTCCAGGAGTGTATATTCTGCTAACAAAGCATAAATGTCCAAAATCAATAACTGAAGGTTCCAAAAATGGGGCCAGTTTCTGCACATAATACAACTGAGGCTGCTGGATAGCAATATTGCCCTCTCCCATTTCAGGCACTGATGTGACTTGTCTGGTAACATAGTGTTAACCACTTCTGGTAAATGTCATTGTCCTCTAGGATATCATTAAACAGTTGGCAGGCTTGAATAGCTAGCAGGGCTTGCAGACAAAAGTGAAACTGGGCCAGCAGCCCCTTGATCTTAAATTGGCTGGCTAGTGGGCTTGCATTACCTGCGGGCCAGAGATGCTTTATGGTTTCCCATTCACAACGACCCTGCCAGATGTAGATGGAGTACAGCATATCAATAGTTAGCCATCATCTAGCAATATGTCCAGTGAGATAAGATTAAAAACCTCATTGTTGTGTGCCTAAACAAACATACTATAATTATGTGAAGGTATGCAATATGGTACTAGATTTAATTCATTTGATTAGAATGAGAGCCAATGAATCCTTAATGCTGCACTGAAGAAAATTATGATTGACTGTACATGTCTCAGCAAATTTGAAAGTTAATGTGGCAAAGTTAACTTATCTGAAAAGGCAGTCAAAACGGGTGCAATAGTTCATTTCTATCATGTGATATAATATAGGTTCTGTAATGTGTCAATGATAGTACAATGTTACACAAAGAGTCACAAAACCCATATAGAGTATTCCTTTGCAGATTTTAGTCCATGTTTATCACTATCACCTTATGGTTCAGCAGGAAGCTATATTTTAATAGAATTGTTGAAAGATGATTCTGTCAGCATAATTTGAAATATTTACTGTAGATACACTTTATGAACAAGCTCCTTGTACACTCTGGATCTCTTTATGCAATAATAATAGTCAAACATGGAAAATACTCTCTTCATGTGAGTATGCTCCACTTAACTTTCATAATTGAAAGATCTGCTCAGAATAAATTCACCTTGAACTTCAGATTCACCAAATGTCTATGAGAAATTGCAAATTTGACTAACTTGAGAACAGACAAGAAAATAAATCCTTTACAGCTCAAAAAAGAAAAAAAGAGAGAGAGGTTATTAGACAATTTTCCCCTGCCAGACATAGCATTTAAAATAATAATGTACAGAAACACACATTGCTGAGATAATTAGGATATTCTACTTAGTAAGAAACAATTTTCGTGGAACATAATTTTTTGTGAAAACAGCATTAACAAACCTTTATTCTCTCTGTAAGTATTTCAATACTAAAGGAAATCCCTCATTGAAAGGCAGAAAATAAAGAACACTTGCTGCTTTTTGGAGTAATCCCTACTTGAACTAGAGTACAGATACACAGAAAAGGAGATGCATGCATGCATATACATGCCTGTGCCCTGCATGGCGCCATTTGGATGCACAATGCCAGTACTGTATTTTGATAGGTGGAATTGTGTCGGTTAGGGTGGATAAAGGGAGAGAGAAATCAAAAACAGGGAGAGGGGCTGGGTTGGGGAATGGGTGGCTAGCAACTTGGAAGGAGACAACTGGTTCGCCAGCTAGAAATGTGGGATGGCGGAGTGGCAGGTGCACAGGGTAGGTATGTGATGCATGGGTGTCAGAGCCAATGGGGATTGGTGCACACTAAAGATTACATGGGAATGTGAATTGGGAGGGGTTGATAGTATGTTGGGTGGAGGGTGTGGGTTACTGGAGATTAATGCGAAGATAACTACGATCTGTGTAGTTCAGAGAAGCTGATGGTGGAGCTAAGGATCCATATGATCTGGGTCGCGAAGTAGCCATCGAAATTTAGTATGTTATGTTCAGTTGCATGTTGTTCCACTGGGTGGACAGCTTTTGTTATTGGAAACGGTTTGGCAGTGGCTATTCATATTGGTGGACAGCTGATTAGTATTCATACCAACATAAAAAGCTGTATGGTGTTTGCATTAGAACCAGTTTATGACATGACTATCTTCACAGGTGGCCCAATCTCTAGTGGGGTAGCACATGTCATGACTGGAGTAGGAATGCTGGATGGGAGGATTGGCAAAGTCTTGCACCAGGTCTTCCATAGGGATATGATCCCTTATGGCAAGGGGCTGGGAGTTGGATTGGTATAGGGATGGACTAGGATGTTGTGTGGGTTGAGTGAGTGCCAGAAGACCACTTTAGGAGATAGGAGGGTTGGGAAGGACCTTGGTTAGGATATCCCTCATTTCAGGGCATGATGATATATAATCAAAGCTTTGATGAAGGATATGGTTCAGTTGCTCGAATCCAGGACAATATTGGGAGACTAGGCAGATGCTCCTTTGTAGCCGATTATTGTGGGTGATGGGAAGATTATGAATGTTTGAGGATACGGCATGGGAAATCTGTTTGCGGGCTAGGTTTAGAGGATAATGCCCATCTGTGGAAGCCTTTGTGAAACCTTCAGATACGGGGCAAGGTAGTTCTCTTCACAGCGTGTATGTCATCTATGGGTGGCCAGGCTGTATGAAGGGATGTTTTAGTGTGGAAGGGATGGAAGCTGTCAAAATGCAGGTACTGTTGGTGGTTAGTGGGTTTAATGTGGACATTGGTGTGGATGGAGCCATCAGAGTGGTGGAGGTTTGTCCACATTAAACCCACTAACCACCAACATTACCCGTATTTTGACAGCTGCCATGCCTTCCACACCCAAAAATCCCTCCCATAAAGCCTGACCACCTGTGGATAGCATGTCTTTAGTAATGAGAACTTCCTTGCCTAATTTGATGGAGGGCACATGAAGCCTTCACTTACAGGCACCACCCTCCCAAACCTAGTCCGCAAACAAATTTCCTGTGCCATTTTCTCACACACTCCTAATCCTCCCACTATCCCCAAGAATTGGCTACAAAGCAGCACATTCCCCGTATCACCCATTGTGACTTTTGACTGGAGCAACTGAGTCATATTTGAGCCAGGGCTTTGATTAAATATGCCCTGAAATGAGGGACATTCTACCCAAGATCCTTCCCACCCCTCCATAAGTGGTGTTCTGTTGCCCATTAACCTACACGACATCGTATTCCATCCCTATGCCATTTCCACTATCATCCATTTGCCCAATCCACCCATCCTGCACTTCTTACTCCAGGCTTGTCATGGGCTTGTCCTACCTCATCATAGGCCAGGCCAACTGTGGAAGTAGCCGTGTCAGATACCAATTCTGCTGAAAACATTGCACAGCTTTTTATGTCAGTATGACTACTAACCAACTGTCCACCAGAATGAATGGCCACCACCAAACTGTTGCCAATAACAAAGGTGACCGACTGGTGGCACAAATGCACCTGAACACAACATGCTTAATTTTAATAGGTGCTCCACAACCCAGGCCATTTGTGTCCTTCCCTCCACTACCAGCTCATCCGAACAACATAAATGAGTCTTATAATTACAACACATCCTTTGCTCCTGTAACCATCCAAGCCTTAATCCTCAGTAACCCATTGTACCCACACGCTACACTGAACTATTTCCCCTTCCTCCACCCTGTCACCATCTCCCAGTTTGCATCCCGACATCAGCTTCAGCATTGGCTCCGATACCTACACATCACTTGCCTAGCCCAGGCCCCTGGCATCCCTCTCTCTTGGTAAACAGGCTGCCCTCACTTCATCCCCCCCCCAATCCATCCCACCCAATGCAACCCCCATCCAAACCAGTCCACCTGCTGGGGAGGGAGAGGTGGGTGGGGGGGGGGGGAGAGAGAGAGAGAGAGAGAGAGAGAGAGAGAGAGAGAGAGAGAATGTGTGTGTCGACGACTCAACACCTCTGATTTTTAATGAGGGGTCTCCTTTACTCCTAAAATATTTACATTCTACCAGAACTTTATTGTGTATATGTGCGTGATATGTCTCCAAATTAGCACGTCTTCAGTAATTTAACTATCTTGAAAATTTCAAATTAGACTTTATGGATGCTAGCTGTCACTATGTATTATGACATAGCTTTGCAGAGTGCACTCCATGACATATTGTCACTACTTGTAGCACTACAGGTAAAACATCCTGATGTTAAGTGGATGGCTGTGTGTGTAATCATCTGTTTTCATGTGGTATCGTGAACTATACTTAATGTTTTTCTTTTTTTTCTCTTTGTATAATAGAGCAAGAAGGATGTAGTGGTGTTGCCACGAAGGAGATAATGTAATGCATAGGAGATATTACTCATATAGAATTTATAATTAGTTATTTATTATAAGAAATATGATATTTCTCCAGAATGAGATTTTCACTCTGCAGGGGAGAGTGCGCTGCAGAGTCTCGGTCCGGCACACAGTTTTAATCTGCCAGGAAGTTATGATATCTCCGTTTAATATTCTGTATTGCTTCTGATAAGCTGTAGTATATGAAATAATAAAAAAAAAACCTTGTAATGATAAGTATTCTTGCACTTTGTTTCAGATCGTTCATACCTTCGAATCACTGAGCAGGAGTTTGTCACCTTGCCATTTGATGTGAGTTTTATTATGTAATCGAACTTAAGTAGCAAAGACAAGTACTTTAAAGATTCCTCCTGAGTATCAGTATGTTAACACATTGTTTTGTGTGATTTTAGAAACACTAATGTTAAGCCTAAATAGCATGTTTTACTGGATAAATTGAAAGTGTCATGTTCACATTTATTAATGTTGTGATGAAAGGAAAAAGTTTTAGCATTTACTGTAAAGTGTTATTCCTAGATATGTTATGAAATATTTTTGTTTTTATATAATGTTCATTGAAGTTACAAAGTAAAGCTCTATCCTGAAGAAGGGAAAAAAATACATACCATTCATAACTAAAACTGTGTTGTTCAGACCTTATAATTTACAACAGGTTATGGGCCAAGACCACATCTAAAGAACAAAATAGTTCTTTTTAGAAAAATATTTGATTCAATCCAGTGTGTGCCGACAGAAGAATTTTTTGTTGAAACTATATGTTCAGTAGGAACATGGGTACAATTGGAGGTGATAAAGTGAATATTGATAAACTTGAAGCACCTGATAATTTGGCAAAATGTAAGTGGTACATGTCTATGGTGCTCCATTCATATGAACTCAGACAGTGTTATTGGTATGCGCAAACCTGTTGTGTTGCCTCAGGGTTCTACTATTGAACAGAAGGTTGCATATGCAGAATGGCAAAAGAATGATGCGAAAGCAGCAAGTCTTGTGGCAAGCGTACTAAGCAAACCAGTTGGTGAACTGGTGTAGATGTGCAAAAATGCTAAAGAAATATGGAACAAACTACATGCCCAATTTGAACATAGCAGCATTCAATGTTTGAACATGTTAATTGAAAACTTTTTTTGGATTGAACACAATGAGAGAGAAGCACACACGTGACTAAGCTGCAGAAGTTATTTGTAGATCTAAATGATTTAATCAAACATGAAGAGAACAAATTGTCTAAAAGAATATTAAACGGTTGAATTTTATTTATGCTCAGAAAGGAATATGATAATTTTAAAGATCTCTGGGAGACAATGCCAGCGGAAAATCAGAGTTTCTACTTACTTATCGAAAAACTTTGTACCATTGAATTGCGTGAACAAAATGCAATGGACATAATTGCATTTGTTCATTTCTAACGCACGGAAGATGATGATGTTGGAAGAGCGAGCAGAACAAAAATTTCCATGCAGTAAATGTGAACTACTAGGTCACTGGGCAGAGGGGTGGGCAGCGGGGTGTCCACTGGATG
The DNA here is from genome assembly GCF_023864275.1 of Schistocerca cancellata. Classification (NCBI taxonomy): domain Eukaryota; kingdom Metazoa; phylum Arthropoda; class Insecta; order Orthoptera; family Acrididae; genus Schistocerca; species Schistocerca cancellata. The sequence continues at coordinate 164,416,235 of NC_064627.1, read as the reverse complement.
CTCTTGATGCACGCGGTGAGAACAGAAGGTGAGTTGTAATACTGTATTTATTTCATGCGCCATGGGTTTGCCTAGTAGAAATTGAATTGACGTAAATAAATGATATTTTGATAGCAGTGCTATGAAGCATATCATTTGGAATAATCAGTACTTCATTTTGTGCAGTGAATTTGATGTTCCTGAAGTGGTTTTATTAGGAAAGCAAGGTAAAATGTGCACACATTGTGGTCAAGGTACAGTCTTTATCGAAATAAGACAAAAAATAAATGGTACAATGCTAGTATGGAAAATGTTTCATATGTCCCCAATGCAAGTACTCATTTCTTCTCAGCCAGAGCAGCTGCTTGTAACAGCTTCAATATAACATTTGGCAGCAAAAGTGTTAGGATTCAGGAAAGAGCCATTGGCAACATCGTCGTGACAGGCTATGTGGAAAATGAGCTGTATGTGTTGAATGTGTGTTGTTTGGCCAGGAAAAGGTAATCAAGTGAACTTCGTGACATCATCTGAAACATTACAAATGCACCATGAAAGAGTTGGTCACCAGAATAAACAAAACATCAAGAATATCTCAAAAAAAATTAACATAATTGCAGAAGGTTGTAAGGATGAATTTTGTGATGGTTGTGCATTAGGAAAGATGCATAGACATAGACTACCATTCAGACAACGAGCAAATCGTTCCACAGCTGCTGATGAATTAATCCATGTAGATATCAATGGAGCAAAGGAGGTGCTTGATGTTATATAAGTTTAACAGACAATTTCAGTAAATTTCACTGAATTTTCTTATTGAAGCACAAAAAGAAGTGTACAATGTGCTTAACAGTTTTAAAAAGAAGCTTGGGAAACCAAAGGCCATGCTGTTAAACAGTTCAGATGTGATCGAGGTAAAGAATTTACTAGCAACAGAGTTAACGAATTGCTCATAGATAAGGGAACAGAATTACTGATACCTCCACCCTATACTCCTGAACAAAGTTGTTTGACTGAAAGTGAAAATAGAACTGTTGAAGCTGCATGTTCAATGCTGAACACAAGCAAACTACCAAGAGGATTGTGGGCAGAAGCTTGCAATACAGCAGTCTATATTTTAAATCGAACTGGAAGGTCTTTGGTTCCAGACAAATTTCATGAATGTGTTTTTTGGAAGATAGGGCTAGAAATTAGTGTACAGTTTTTATCACTTGTCATAATTTAGTAAAGGCAAAAGAAAAAGCGACAGTTGTAAAATTTGTATCCCAGACTTCAGCTGACCTGCATCAGTCAACTGAAGAATAGGATACTAGTGCTAATGAAGGTGAGAAAAATTATGTCTTGCTCGGGGCATTACATTTGTAGTTCAACTGAGACACAGCTCACCAGTGTTACATACATTGGTTTTTGCATCGGCACTAGCACTAGTATCCTATTCTTCAGTTGACCGATATAGGTAGTTTGAATTATGGGTGACACGTTTTACATGTCAGTCTTGTCCCTTCGATAGTAATAGTATCGCCTGAAAAATATCACAGTAATACTAGTGATAGCAAAAAAGTTACAAGTGTGAACTTTGTATCTCATACTTCAGTTGATCTACATAGATTAGCTGAAGAACAGGATACTGTAGCTAGCAAAAGTGAAAAATCAACATAACGTAAAATTTATATCCCATATTGCAGTTGACCTGTATAGATCAACTGAAGTTTTGGATACAACTCATATATATTAACTGATACAGTCCATGCTAATGTTACTTTGTCCCTGTTTTCTTTTTTGCACTAGTATCCTATTCTTCAGTTGAACTACATAGGTCAACTGAAGAATAGGATACTAGGATTCAAAACAGAGATATATCTAAAATTGTATTTAAAATTAGGATGTATGTGATGTATGTCCACCATCTTTGTTCTCTGTCCTGCATTCCTTTGTTTATGAATGTTCATCTATGTCATTATATCTGTGCAATACATCATATTTGGTAACTTGTGACGTCATTGGTCACAGCCAACATGTTGTATCCCATTCTTTAGTATTCCAGAAAACTTGATCACCTCAGAATTTTTTGTACTGGTTGCTATGTTCACATAAACAAACATTTTTGTTCAAGGTTTGATGATAAGGCTGTTTTTGGTCATCTTGTTGGGTATGTCAATGACAAAGATGGATGTAGAGTCTGGACTCCAGCTGAAACATATGAATTTTCTGATGAAGATAAATTGGAGAATTGAAGACAATGAAGCAAATCCGACTGGATAGAAAACTGTAAGTGCAAACAAAAATTAATGTTGGCAAACATAAGGATTCAAGCTGTTTCACTAATGTATTGCAGTCAAATAAAAAGGAAAAATGGACACAAGTTAGTAATGAAGAAATAGAAGCGCTAAAGAGAAACAATACATGGATGTTAATTGGATGTCCCACGAATGCCAAAGTATTGCAGAATCACTGTGTTCTACGACTACAGTTATTAGCTGATGGAAACACTCTCTTCAAAGCCCGATTAGTTGCTAAAGGGTGTACTTTCTGCTCCCTGAATACATATTCAGGGAGCAGAAAGTAGGTAATGAAAACACATATAGTCCTATTGCATGTTATGACAAAATTAAAGTTTTGCTAATGGTAGCTACTACAAAGAAGGTGGTGTTAAAACAATTTGATGTTTAGCTGATGGAAACACTCTCTTCAAAGCCCGATTAGTTGCTAAAGGGTGTATTCAGGGAGCAGAAAGTAGGTAATGAAAACACATATAGTCCTATTGCATGTTATGACAAAATTAAAGTTTTGCTAATGGTAGCTACTACAAAGAAGGTGGTGTTAAAACAATTTGATGTGAAGATGGCCTTTTGAATGGAATACTTCAAGGTGAAATGTGTATGGAACAACCAGAAAGCTCCGGAGATACTACATATTGAGTGTGTCTCGTGAAAGCACCGCACAGCTGGAGCAAACGTTTTATGGGAGTTGTGATTAACGTGGGTTTTCAAAACGGTGTGTCAGATCCTTGTTTGTTTTATTGTAAATACAATGGAAATAGACTTTATACAGCAATTTACATTGATGATGGTCTAATTGTTGGCAGAAACAAAGAAGAAATTGCAGCTTTTCGGGACACTTTACAACATGAATTTGATATAATACTTAGAATCCTTGAAAATTTCCTTGGCATAAAAATAAAGTGAAATGAAGATGGAGTGATTTTGATAAGTCACGAAAAACACACACAACAAATATTGGAATGCTTTTGAGTGGCAAATGCAACAGGATTTCAACTCCCATTGGATATGGAGAAACTGATCACAATGACACAGTTTTATCCTCTGTCCCTTATCATGAGGCAGTTGGATGTCTTATGTATCTCTCTATAGCAGCTCGTCAAGATATAACTTTTGCAGTGAATAAGGCTGCTCGAGCTATGAAAAAATCAGCCACTGAGGATTGAAATCATGTGAAATGCATATTTTGGTGTATGAAAGGTACATTTAATTATGGAATTATCTGTGATAGAGAAGAAAAATTGAGAATTTACCGTGATCCTGATTTTGCTGGCGACAAGCGGACAAGACGTTCAACAACTAGCATTGTGGAAAAGTGCTCTGCTGGTGCAATATCATGGAAAAGTCAGCTGCAGAATGTTGTGGCTACATTTACAACTGAAGCAGAAATTATTTCAGAAAGTGAAAGAGACAGAGAATTAATTTGGTTATGTTGTTTATTAAGCAAATCGGTTGACATTCTGGGACAACCACCAATGCTTTATGTTGACAATGCCAGTGCATTAAAATTAGCAAAAAGCCCTGAATATCATCATCAGTCAAAACATGTTGAGGCCCGACACTCTTGCGTTGGTGAAAAATTTCTGAATGGTGAAATTATGTTGGAACATACTGAAGGAAAGAACCAGTTGGCTAATCTTGTGACAAAGCCACTTGAGCGACTTACATTGATGCTGATTTTTTTTCTTCTTCGGATCAATTCTCCAATTTATCTTCATCAGAAAATTCATGTTTCAGCTGGAGTCCAGACTCTACATCCATCTTTTTAGCATATGACAGGTAGCCGGGGACCAAATGTGTTTGCTGCGTACAAATACTTTGTAGAGGCCCCAAAAAAGTCCACATTTTAAAGTTTAAGGCCCTAAAAATTATATAAAAGCCCTTTTTAAAAGATTCATTGCTTTTTCTCACAATTATACTTGCGGAAATAAACGTTCATATATGAGACAACAGCCAGGGAGGAAAGCAACAGGTTACCGTCCATATGCAATTTGCCTACAATAAGAAGGCAGGTGGATACTATATGGGGAAATAGGATGTAAGGGCCAGACGGTTAAAGGGCAAGTTCAAGCAACCTACGGATGTGCGCACCTCTTTTCATACAGAAGCTGGGATGTATTGTTCGCAAGCATTATATATATGGTAAGCGTCAGACGCGATATCGCACTTTTTTGTAGCAAATTAAATTAAGGCTGTTGTAATTCAACGATCCCAAACACCCACTATTGTTAGATCGCAGAGCTTGGCAAATAGCTAGAATGGGGAATATAGGACAGATGACACGAAGGGAACGAAACACATCAACATTACACAAAGTACAAGGCACCTTCTTTCTGTAATCAAATGTAATCTGTATAAATTTCCAACAACACAACTACATGCATGCGCATTTGTGCATGCGTAATTTCCTGGCTGTGCGCAAAATGCATTGCTACCCACCTTCGGTGGAAATCTTTGCGCTTTTTAGCATACGACAGGTAGCCGAGGCCCAAGTCTGACTGTGTAGTGTGTTGAGGTTGTGGTGTGATGCAAATCATGCGCAATAGTGTCTGTGGATTCCAAAGGGAGCTTGCTTAAGTTCGTAGATGATTACACACCAAGACGAAAGTCATATGTAGTGCCCCCTCCAAAGATAATTTCAATAAAACTTCGAGATCTGTTGCCTTGAGTGTCAGGTATTATGTAAAAGGTCTCCGATCATATTTATGTAAAGAATAAGATACTGTAAGTTTACCCCCCTGCGGGTTCGGGGATTAGAATAGGCCCGCGGTATTCCTGCCTGTCATAAGAGGCGACTAAAAGGTGTCTCAACTGTTTCGGCCTTATGTGATGGTCCCCTCTCCGGTTTGACCTCCATCTTTCTAAATTAATCTGAAGAGCGAGCCAATTGGGGAAGGGCGCCTTACATGGTGCACTGTATCCGTCGTGCATTGACACCTTTAGCCGGGTTTTTCGTCGTTGCAGTGGTGTCCGGCTCGTTTTCCATCTCTTGGGCGAGGATACGTCCCTGGGTGCGATTACCACACTGCACTCTGCAGTGTTGCTTTTCACTGTGACGACGACCTTGGACCTTCTTGCACCTAAGATCCAGCACGGTAGCCAGTCCGTTGTGGTGGGGCCGCCATGTACCCTGTTGGTTGTAGCCCCCTGACAACACAGGGATCGCTCTACTGATGCCTGCGCCGTTAACTCCCCACGTATGCCAAGGAGTAGATGCCCATCTCCCTGGGGCATCGGGACTCCCGGCAATGGCCATCCTGCCAGGTGGCCTTTGCTGTGGCTGGGTGGCGCCCGTGGGGAGGGCCCTTGGTCGGAGTAGGTGGCATCAGGGTGGATGACACGCAATGAAGCGTGGCACATCTTCTCTTGCTGGTGGCCAGCCACCAGCAGTCTCTAAGCATTCGAGGGCCCATTTTAAAGGTAACGTTTATGACCCCAAATCGTTCCCCTCCCTCGCCACACCATGGGAGGAACGAAGGGCAGTGAAACGTATTCGCCCAGATATCTTGTCTGTACCAGAGCTGATGGGGAATCTTTTCTATCCGTGAAGCCTCAGTTCTTTGTAGAGCATTTAGAGGACAAGTATGGGGAGGTGGAGGGCTTGTCCAAGATGCGGTCCGGATCGGTATTGATAAAAACGGCATCCTCCGCCCAGTCGCGGGCCTTGCTCGCTTGTACTAAGCTGGGGGATGTCTCCGTCACTATCACGCCCCATAAAAGTCTGAATATGGTCCAGGGCATTATCTTCCACAGGGATCTCCTTTTACAGTCCGATGACGAGCTGCGCGCCAACTTGGAGTGCCGAGGTGTCCATTTCGTCCGGCGCGTCCACCGGGCTCCGAGGGATTGTCAAGTTGCCACCGGTGCCTTCATCTTGGCCTTCGAGGGTGACACGTTACCTGAGAAGGTCAAGGTGATGGTGTACCGTTGTGATGTCAAGCCATATATCCCTCCCCCGATGCGGTGCTTCAAGTGTTGGAAGTTTGGCCATATGTCTTCACGCTGTGCTTCTGACCTCGTCTGTCGTGATCCTGATCATCCCTGTGCCCCGCCTCCAATCTGTGTGAGTGAACTGTGGTGCGCACCATCCGCCTTGCTCGCCAGACTGTCCGATTCTGCAGAAGGAATGGAAGATCATGGAAATCAAGACTCTCGACCGCCTGACATACACTGAGGCGAAGCGGAAATATGATCGGCTTCATCCAGTGCGCATGACAGCTTCTTATGCCGCAACTGTCACTCCTGCTACAGTTCCATCCGCTCCAGTCAGCTCTCAGAGTCGAAGTCCCACACCTGCCCCCTTGATGGTGGGGGGCACTAAACCCACTGTTGCTCCTGCTCCATCTACTTCAGGAGCAACACCCCCCCAACCATCGGGGACATCAGTTCCCCCTTCCCAGCTGTAGAAGCGTAAGACTTCTTCAGCTACTCTCGTAAGGAAGGGGTCCCTTGGGGACCTCCCTTCTCAAGTTCCGACTGGTACCAAGGCCGACAGCCGCAAGTGGCTTAAACAACCGCCGGTCCCTGGTCGTCGGGACACACGGTCATCGTCTGTCCCCGAGACTGACCCAGTGCCGCCCTCCCAGCCTGAACCACCAAAGGCACAGCGCGAGAAGCAGAAGAAGAAGAAACTCCCCAAGGCTACCGACATTGCGGTGGCACCCATTCCACCGCTTCCTACAAGCTCTGCGTCTGAGGATCAGGTGGAGATCCTGGCGTCCGCTGAGGACATGGATCTCTCCAGTCCATCGGACGCAATAGATGGCTGTTGTCCAGGTGGTGACTCAGTAGCAGCAGGGGCCCAGGAGGCGTAATCTGCCTCCCCAGTCCCTTCACGCCTTTCCCATCCATGGCCAATACCATCCTCCAGTGGAACTGCAGCGGTTTCTTCCACCATCTAGCTGAGCTCCGCCAACTTATCAGCCTTCATCCTTTCCTTTGCATTGCTCTGCAGGAAACTTGGTTTCCAGCAATGCGAACCCCCACCCTCCGTGGCTATCGGGGTTATTTTAAGAACCGGGCAGCTTATGAAAGGGTGTTTGGTGGCGTCTGCATATATGTCCTTAACTCTCTTCACAGCGAGTTTGTACCTCTACAAACAGCTTTAGAGGCTGTCGCTGTTCGGGTGTGGACGCCACAGGCTATTACCGTCTGCAGTATTTACCTTCCACCGGATGGTGCTGTCGCGCAGCATGTCCTGGCTGCTCTGATAGCCCAACTGCCGCCACCTTTCTTGTTGCTGGGCGATTTCAATGCCCACAACCCTCTACGGGGTGGGACTGTCTCCGATGACCGCGGTCGTGCCGTGGAGCATTTGTTGGCTCAGCTCGACCTTAGCCTCTTGAATACCGGTGCTCCCACGCATTTCAGTGTGGCCCATGGCTCGTTCTCGGCCATCGATCTCTCTCTTTGCACCCCCGGACTTGTCCCATCCCTCCACTGGAGAGTGCATCCTGACCTGTGTGGTAGTGACCATTTTCCCATCTATTTGTCACTGCCTCAGTGTCATTCCTCTGGGCGCCTGCCCCGCTGGGCTCTCCACAGGGCTGACTGGCCGAGTTTTACTTCCGCGGCAACCGTTGAGTCTCCCCCACAGGGTGACATTGACGAGGTGGTCCGTGTCTTAACCACGTCAATCATTTCGGCGGCCGAGGCTGCCATCCCCCGCTCTTCTGGACTCCCTCGGAGGAAGGCTGTACCCTGGTGGTCGCCAGATTGCTGAGGCTATTCGCGACCGTAGGCGGGCCCTCCAGCGTCATAGGCGGCACCCATCTCTCGAGACCCTCATCGCCTTTAAGAGGCTCCGCGCCTTCGCCCGTCGTCTTATTACACGGCGTAAGCAGGAATGCTGGGAGCGGTATGTCTCATCCTTGGGCTCCTGTGTCTCCCCCTTGCTCGTGTGGTCCCAGATACGGCGGATTTATGGACACCAGACCCCTATGGGTGTCCCTGGGATCTCCTTGGATGGCGCTGTCTGCATGGACGCTGCTGCCATTGCTGAACACCTTGCTGCGCACTTTGCTCAGAGCTCTGCGACTGCAACTTATCCCCCCGCCTTTCGCACTCTCAAGGAGCGAGCCGAGCAGACGCCGTTATCGTTCCGCACACGTCGTTCTGAAACATACAATGCTCCATTCAGCGAGAGGGAATTCCTCGCTGCCCTCGCCGATTGCCCTGATACAGCACCAGGACCGGACTGCATCCACGCACAGATGCTGAAGCATCTCTCCAGGGACTGCCAGAGACACATCCTCACCATCTTTAACCACATTTGGAGTGAGGGCGTGTTCCCGTCGCAATGGCGAGAGGGTGTTATTGTCCCCATCTTGAAGCCCGGTGCGGACCCACTGGCGGTGGACAGCTATCGTCCCATTACCCTCACCAACGTTTTGTGCAAATTGCTCGAACGTATGGTGGGGCGGCGTTTGTGTTGGGTCCTTGAGTCGCGCGGTCTCCTCACTCCATCCCAGGGTGGCTTCCGTCGGGGCCGGTCTGCCACGGACAATTTGGTGCGGCTGGAATCTGCTATCCGTACGGCCTTTGCCCGACGTCAGCATCTCGTTGCTGTATTTTTCGATCTGCGGAAGGCGTATGACACCACATGGAGGCATCACATCCTTGCCACGTTGTATGAGTGGGGTCTTCGTGGTCGGCTCCCGGCTTTTCTTCAAACCTTTTTATTGCGCCGCTCTTTCCGGGTGCAAGTCGGTGCCGCCTCTAGTTCATCTTATATACAGGAAAATGGGGTCCCGCAGGGCTCGGTGTTGAGCGTCTCCTTATTTCTAGTGGCCATTAATGGTCTGGCTGCAGCCGTGGGGTCGTCGGTGTCTCCTTCTTTGTATGCCGATGACTTCTGCATCTCATTTAGCTCCACGACTATGGGAGTCGCCGAACGCATTTTGCAAGTCGCCGTTCGCAAGGCAGCATCATGGGCTCTGACTCATGGTTTTCAGTTCTCTGCAGCCAAGACTCGAGTTATGCACTTCTGCAGGCGTTGGACGGTCCACCCTCATCCTGAACTTTACCTCGACGGCCACCTGCTTGAAGTGGTGGACACTTGCCGCTTCTTGGGACTCGTGTTTGATGCCTGGCTCACATGGGTTCCTCATATTACTCAGCTGAAGCAAAAATGCTGGCGGCACCTCAACGCCCTCCGCTGCCTTAGCCACACGTCTTGGGGTGCAGATCGCTGCACGCTGCTGCGATTGTACAGAGCCCTTGTGCAGTCCCGGCTTGATTATGGGAGCCTCGCCTATGGGTCTGCATCACCCTCAGTGTTGAAGTTCTTGGACCCCATACACCGCTGTGGGGTTCGGCTTGCAACTGGCGCTTTTCGTACAAGCCCCGTGGATAGTCTACTGGTGGAGACCGGGGTTCCCCCGCTGCGAATTCGCCGCCATCGACTGCTCGCCGACTATGCTGTCCACGTGCATTGCTCGCCAGGCCATCCAAATCGTCGCCTGCTTTTCCCTGCCATGGTCCTCCATCTGCCCGAACGGCGACCTAGGTCTGGGCTTTCCGTAGCTGTCCGCGTCCAGTCCCTGCTGTCGGAACTGGGGTCATTCCCTCTTCTGCCTCCCTTCCGGGTCCGTGCACCTACGCCTCCCTGGTGTTTGTCCCGTCCGTCCGTCCGTCTGGACTTGGCACAGGGACCCAAGGACTCGGTTCCGCCTGTGGCCCTCCGTCGCCGTTTTCTTGCGCTCCTCGCCCCCTTTTCGGACTGTGAGACTGTCTACGCTGATGGTTCCCTGGTTGATGGTCGCACTGCCTACGCTTTTGCTCACGCAGCCCATGTTGAGCAGCGCTCCTTGCCGGCTGGCTGCAGTATTTTTACTGCAGAGCTGGTGGCCATATTGCGCGCTCTTGAGCATATGCGTTTCTGCTCAGGTAGGTCCATCGTCATCTGCAGTGACTCCCTGAGCAGCCTTCAGGCCATCGACTGCTGCTATCCCTCTTCTCCTCTGGTGTCCTCTATTCAGGAGTCTGTTTCCGCCATTGCCCGTTCTGGTCGTTCGGTGGTCTTGGTTTGGACGCCAGGTCATGTTGGCATCCCGGGGAACGAACGTGTCGACAGGCTGGCCAAAGGGGCGATCGACGCCCCAGCTTTGGAAATCGGCCTCACGGCTCGCGATCAGCAGCTGGTGTTGCGCCGTAAGGTGCTTGGGATGTGGTCTGCTGAGTGGCGAGGCATGACAGCGCCTAATAAACTGCGGGCTGTCAAGGAGATGACCGATGTGTGGCGCTCCTCCCTGCGGTCTTCTCGCAGGGACTCTGTTATCCTGTGTCGGCTCCGCATCGGCCATACATACCTGACGCACGGCCATCTTTTGCGTCAGGAGGATCCCCCCCTGTGTCGGTGTGGGTCCCGGCTGACGGTCGTCCACATTTTATTGGAGTGTCCCCGACTGCGCACCCTCCGGCAGTCTTTTAATCTCCCGGGCACTTTGCCTTTGGTTTTAAGCGACAATGCCTCCGTGGCTGATGACGTGTTACATTTTATCCGTGGTAGTCCTTTTTATGGTTCCATTTAGGGAGGTCCAGCTCCTTTCCCTTTGTGTGTCTCTTGTCATCGAGTCTCTCATATTTGGTTGCAGATTTTAGTGTGTAGTCGGTTGGTTGACTCTTTCCCTTTTTTGTAGTCGTGGCCAGTCAACCAGTCTCCGGCCGTCTCCTTTTCTTCTGTTTTCTTTGTCTGGTGTTCATCTGTACTCTTCGTGTCTGTAGTTTTCGTTACCGCATTTGTGTTCTTTTAGGGCCTGGGGGGAGTCTCCTTCCCCTTGGGGTTTTACTTGCTTCGTGCATATATGTCTCGCCTGTTTTTGGAATGGGGGACTGATGACCTTAGCTGTTTAGTCCCCCTTAAACATCCCAACAACCACCACCACCACCACCACCACCACCACCACCACCACCACCACTGTAAGTTTAGAAGTAGAAAAACTGAGAAGAATAAGCCAAACATTTAAGGAAAGTGTAGGCTTATATGAAAATTGTGGACAAACACTTGTGCTATGGTGACTTAAACCACAACATGTGGGTAGCCTGACATTTTAACAAAAGAAGTGATGGGGTATGTTTAGCTCCTAAAAAACTTCTAAAATTGAAATGAAGTACAATGATGATGAAAGAAAAACAAAATTAAAAAAATACGACCTGCATTGTAATGGATTCTGGCGTCTATCAAATTCCCAAATTTGTCGAGTGCTAGGATGTTAATCCATGTAACATCTTTCATGATTAAAATTGTATAAACAAAATACAAATTAGGCATTGAAAGTTAATTAACCTTCACATAACGACTAAGAACCTCCCATCAATATTTCCCTGTTTCAAGGAATGCTCATTGAAATGCCTTAAAAAAAAGTAAATAGTTCAAAATGGTATTTAAGTCGCAATTTACTCACCAACGAAATTTTATTGCTAGCCTTATTGCCGCAGTTTCCCGAGCAGAAAATCTAAAATCACGCTGTGACCTCATCTGAAATTTGCAGACAAAATATTGTCATTACCTCGTATTTCTCGTACCTCTGGTATTTAGATACTTATTCACCTACTATTCCTTTTGTGTTTTCTTTTCTTTATCATCTTTTCATCACAATAAACGCGGCAAGAGCTCCCAAGCAAAGAAGTGGGTTCATAGCACAATGTTTGCACGATGAGGCTTAAGTCCCATAGTGCTCAGAGCCATTTTTTTGCACGATGAGGCAACGTGTGGACACGAGAACTCCCATATGTACATGCGTTCTTTCCATAATACTTCGTGTTTGCCCCTTTATCCCCGTGCGTCTGCCATTGCGCACGACGAAAACGGCATCGTGTGGACATAGCTTTACATTTTCCATCATTTTTCCATACGTATTTATTTGATTATGGTGAATAATGCTTTACAGCAAAATAAGTTTGTGAAAAAATGATTAATATAGAAAAACCTCTCACATCCGGTACTGGTTGGTGCTCACCGATTATGTGATTCAGATAATTCAAGATTAGAAAAAGATTCCCCAAAATATCACTTCAATTTGATACTATAAACATCATAGGTTATACTATAAACATCATAGGTATTTCCGCAGACAACGAGGGTATCGAGATATCCCGTTCGAGGCATCGCGCATAGTTTGGTTGGTGTTAGCTTGTTTACATTTGCTCATAAGTATTCTTGAAATACATTACGAAGAACAAAGCAAACAGAAAGTAAGTGAAATCATTGTCGTCTTTTTTATTTAAAATACCGATCTGTACAGTTTCTGGTTCGCGTAAGCAATTCTTATTCTGGCACTCGTACTTCACGCTGGTCACACTATTATAAGACAATCTGAATATTTAAAGAGGTCATTTGTATTCTTTCTGGAAGATGCTAGTTTCTTTTCCACAGGTTTCTGATAGAAAGACTGGATAGAAATATATTTTTCTTTATTTGTAATTGTTCTCGTTAATGCTAGAATGTAAACGAACTAGTAAGCAATAGACGTGCACCACTGTAATATCTCAACCATTCACATTAAGAGATACAACAAGAATTGTTTTAATATTGGTATACGGACAGCTTTTCCCTCAAATCCTTTGAAACACCATGACTTCGTGGCTAGATGTAAGGTTTATTTTCTTTAAACCTTTATAATGCTGGAGCCACACCTGCGTATATCGTCACGAAGGTTCGCACAATAATACGATACACGAAATGTAACCAGCCATTATCGGCTATCGTCACGAATATTCGGGCGGCGTACCAGCTATCGCCCTGCTGGCAATAATGTAGTGGCTGAGCACGCTAAATATTCTGCTACGTGCAGGGATTAGCGTTTCTCATTTCGATTGTTGTTCTGTGATTGATTACGCGTTACGACTAAATGAAAAGGAGTTATTGTACTACATTCATACATGCCTGAAATAATTGTTAGTACACTTGTAGAAGTGAAGAAACTCGACAAAAGCCTGGAAATGGTATTGCGGCCATCATTAGTAATTGCAGGATACAATTATTAAGCCGCTAATGTGAACAACGCATTAGCGCGCATTTTAAGTAGCAGAATATAGGAAGCTTCGACACGCACTGCTTCGTCACAATAGACGCAGGTATGGCCGCAGCGGTAGAATTGCTTTGTCCAGTAGGTATGCGTTACGGTTTCCGACACCACACTTAATAACTTGCTACGCCTAAAATTATGCCTCAAAACAAGCAGTTTTGTGAGTACGTTCGATTCATCGGATGCATTTGAAAGGCAAAATTTGATACCAAGTTTCTGAGTCAGGGAAACTGTGAAAGAGGGCACAAATTGCTTGACCCCGAAGCGGCGCTCGCAATATGACCGATTGGCAGCAACCAAAAGCCAAGAAGAATACACCTGGTTCAAATGACGCTAGAACTGGGCCCCTAGCAAATGAAACTGCAAACTGCGTCGTTAAAATTTATGTTCGGTGGGGGGTTGTAAATCTCATTGTATTCTCTTATGGACAGTACGAAATCGAATTTATTAATTCAGCGGCAGTGTACAGAGGACATTGTAATAATTGCACTATGTGATCATCAGCCTGAGTCCAGATTTGAGAAGTTGTACTCTACTATAGAAATTTGATGAAATTATTGGACTGTATGGTCCTTCAGAAAGGACCTTAATACTAAATGTTTACCCGAATTTAACTTTCCTCCCATGAAATTGCATATACATACAGTAGCTAATGAAAATTACATTCAACATATAATGTTAATGACGGCCATACTGACAGCTGCTGTGAACTTAAAATCATTTTAACACAAAAAAAACCTCAACTCTATAGTTTCCAAACAAAAAAAGAAAAACATTAACATTAGAATAGGTGGCTACTCTGTGAAAACAAGTTTTTAAAAATTTGGTGTTAGATGCTGAAATAATTTGGTCCATAAAATGTGTGACTAATAATTTTTCAAGCAAGTCTCATAAGGATATCGGTAATGTTTTTCAGCAAATGTTTCCAGACAGTGACATTGCAAAACAGTTTTCATGTGGACCAACTAAGTGTGCATACTTGGCCAGCTTTGGGGTAGCATGATATTTCATGAACATACTGTTTGATAAAATTAATAATACGTATAGTTTCACATTATGCTTTGATGAAGCAAAGCATTAAATAAATCTTTATAGACCAAGCAAATGGATTTACACACACGTTATTGGGATGATAAAACGATATCTATCTTCTGCTTACTTAGGCCACAGTACAGCCGAGGATGCTATGAAAACATTTTATGATTTAACAAATAAACTGGACTTAACGAGAGTTAATTCAGATTTCAATGAATGGCCCAGCTATTAATTGGAAACCATTCGGTGTGAGTCAAGGAAATTTAAATCAAGAGCTCAATAAAAAGGTGCTTAATTTAGGTAGCTGTGACCTGCATGTAATGAAAAATGCTTTTAAGTCAACAGTTGTGGTGCTGTTAGGTAACCCACAGCGCAGCAAGGTAGCACCAAAGCGGATGGGAAAAAAACATCTTTTATTGTTCTGAGGCTAAAAACTGCATAAACAAAATGACACCACTTTCTAAATGTTGTGGAACCGGCACAAGACGTGTTCCTTATCCTGCCGATCAGAGTGCCTTGAGGGTCACTTTCAGAATCAGTTACACAATGTGTGCCCTCAATTCAGGTACATCAGTAATTGGAGCACTGAACACAGCATCTTCCAGATAAACCCACAGCCAAATCAGGTGACCTGGACAGCCAAGATGTAGAGAAACAACAGCCGATAGTTGTAGCATTTCCGAAATGCCTCTGCAGTAGCCACCTCACTGGCTGTACAATGTGCAGAGGGCCGCCATCTTATATAAAAATGATCCTACCCACACATCCACGCTGTTGAAGTATAGGAATGACGTTGAGACACAAAAGACTCTCATTGCGTTTACTAGTGGTGGTACAGGTAACAGGATCCTCAGGACTCATCTCCTTGAAAAAATTCAATGTTACAACAAACAATGCTGTCAACCTGCACCACACAGTCATCTTTACAGAATGAAGTGGTACCGTTTATTGTGTTTGTGGATTTACGTCCATTTTCTGCAGGTCTGCTGATTGATATGCTCTTGGAGATGGAAATTATCTTCATCTGCCCATAGAATGTTCCATGGCCATTCATTGTCCACTTCTATGCGAACAAGGAATTCCATAGAAATGTTTGTCTTGCCGGCTAATCAACTGGAAGCAATGCCTGAACATGGGTGATGTTGTATAGATAGCAAAGTATGATGTTTCGTAGGATTTTATGCATGATGCTTGCAGACATATCCAACTTTCAGGCAATTTCCTGTGCACTGCATGTTTGCTCACCACTGCTCGACCTCTCCTGAAATGCTGTGGCCACATCTTTGGCGTGTGGTGGATCAGGTACCTTCCTCCCTCTGGCTCATTGCACTTCAAAAGAACCTGTCTTTTAGAATTTTGTAATCATTTTCTCCAGACCCTTAGCAGACATTGTATCAGTGCCTTTTGTCATACCCTTCAGTGCGTGCAACTTCTGCAGAGCTACTTGACGCACAGTCGCTGTTCTTGTAAAAGAGCTTTACGTGTGCACCATGCGAACCTTCGTGGAGACAGTCATGTTGTAGGTCTCAGATGCAAATTGAGGAAGAGCCATGTGCCACTTGTCTGATGGGGAGCATATTCTAACACTTGCAGTGCCATCTATTGGTCAATTTATCACTGAATTCTTTTATTCTGTGACGTTCCTCTGTGTCAATAATTGATGTGGCCAAACAAATACACTCCTGGAAATGGAAAAAAGAACACATTGACACCGGTGTGTCAGACCCACCATACTTGCTCCGGACACTGCGAGAGGGCTGTACAAGCAATGATCACACGCACGGCACAGCGGACACACCAGGAACCGCGGTGTTGGCCGTCGAATGGCGCTAGCTGCGCAGCATTTGTGCACCGCCGCCGTCAGTGTCAGCCAGTTTGCCGTGGCATACGGAGCTCCATCGCAGTCTTTAACACTGGTAGCATGCCGCGACAGCGTGGACGTGAACCGTATGTGCAGTTGACGGACTTTGAGTGAGGGCGTATAGTGGGCATGCGGGAGGCCGGGTGGACGTACCGCCGAATTGCTCAACACGTGGGGTGTGAGGTCTCCACAGTACATCGATGTTGTCGCCAGTGGTCGGCGGAAGGTGCACTTGCCCGTCGACCTGGGACCGGGCCGCAGCGACGCACGGATGCACGCCAAGACCGTAGGATCCTACGCAGTGCCGTAGGGGACCGCACCGCCACTTCCCAGCAAATTAGGGACACTGTTGCTCCTGGGGTATCGGTGAGGACCATTCGCAACCGTCTCCATGAAGCTGGGCTACAGCCCCGCACACCGTTAGGCCGTCTTCCGCTCACGCCCCAACATCGTGCAGCCCGCCTCCAGTGGTGTCGCGACAGGCGTGAATGGAGGGACGAATGGAGACGTGTCGTCTTCAGCGATGAGAGTCGCTTCTGCCTTGGTGCCAATGATGGTCGTATGCGTGTTTGGCGCTGTGCAGGTGAGCGCCACAATCAGGACTGCATACGACCGAGGCACACAGGGCCAACACCCGGCATCATGGTGTGGGGAGCGATCTCCTACACTGGCCGTACACCACTGGTGATCGTCGAGGGGACACTGAATAGTGCACGGTACATCCAAACCGTCATCAAACCCATCGTTCTACCATTCCTAGACTGGCAAGGGAACTTGCTGTTCCAACAGGACAATGCACGTCCGCATGTATCCCGTGCCACCCAACGTGCTCTAGAAGGTGTAAGTCAACTACCCTGGCCAGCAAGATCTCCGGATCTGTCCCCCATTGAGCATGTTTGGGACTGGATGAAGCGTCGTCTCACGCGGTCTGCACGTCCAGCACGAACGCTGGTCCAACTGAGGCGCCAGGTGGAAATGGCATGGCAAGCCGTTCCACAGGACTACATCCAGCATCTCTACGATCGTCTCCATGGGAGAATAGCAGCCTGCATTGCTGCGAAAGGTGGATATACACTGTACTAGTGCCGACATTGTGCATGCTCTGTTGCCTGTGTCTATGTGCCTGTGGTTCTGTCAGTGTGATCATGTGATGTATCTGACCCCAGGAATGTGTCAATAAAGTTTCCCCTTCCTGGGACAATGAATTCACGGTGTTCTTATTTCAATTTCCAGGAGTGTATAATAGCAATTTTTAGAAAGCAAGGCCAATGGAACATGGAACGACTAAGCAAAGTTCAGGAAAAGCATCACCTTTTAGTCATACACTTTATTTAAACAAGCCAAGATTTTTCAGTTAAACATTTCCCCGGGGTTTTAAGAAATACGGGGTGTACATAAAGTTTGGGAGCACTATCGTTTATTTATTGCACAAGAACTAAACATTGTACAGATGCCATACATATTGCATTTTGAAGAGAAACTCTCAAAGTTTTTTTGTTATTTTACAAACATTTGATATCTGAACCACGAGTAACCCGGCAGATATCAATACAGTAACTGAATTCTTGCCATACCCATCCCAGCATGGCATCGTTGACTGTGGCAGTCGCTTCCTGTATTCTCTCCTGGAGCTCTGCTACACCACATGGTAGAGGATCAGGGAGGCAATTTCATGAAACATCTGTCCGCTTCTGTACCAAGGTCGATCCATCGATGTGACAGCTCCATGTTCATGTACTCACGAATTTCACAGTGAAAATGGGGTGGAGCCCCATCCTGCTGAAAGATGAATGGAGAGTCCACTTGCATTTGAGGCCTCGACCATTGCTACAACATGTTCACGTTGGAATATCCAGCAACAGTGCTCTCAGTGAAGAAGAACGGTCCGTACAGTTTTCGACGTGACAAGGCACAAAAACATTTACCTTTGGGGAATCACATTCAAATTCAAGTCATTCATGTGGATGCTTTGTACCCCAGATTCAACAATTATGTCTGTTCACTTTCCCATTAGTGTGAAAAATGGCATTAAGCGATCAGCAATGCCATCCCCATCCTCATTCAATTGATGCAACTGCGAACAAAACTCAAAACGCTTGTCTTTTTCATAGTCATAGAGCTTCTGCACTAGCTCCAATTTGAATGGTTTCATAGACAGCCTCTGTCCTAGAACTATCCACATTGTCATTGGAGCCATTTCTAGTTAACGGGATGCACGATGCACTGATTTCTTTGGACTCCTTATGAATGTCTCTTGTACGTGCTGCACATTCACTTCACTCACATTGGGACATCCGCTTCTCTTTTTTTTGCCAGGCCCAAGCAACTTGTCGTAACAAATTTGTTGTGCCAGTGGTGAATGGCCTTCCTTGTTGGTGGCTTCTTACCATACTTGGTTCTAAACATCCGTAGAACAGCTGTAGCACACTTGTTTTTGTTAAACTCCAACACATAGAAAGCTCGCTCCACACCTGAACTCACCATGTTTGTGACTAGAGCTGACTATCGGCAAACTACCAAACTATGCTGTGGCAGTATACATGAAAATAAACATTCAGGGTTTCTCTTCAAAATGACATATGTATGATATGTGTTCAGTGTTTGGTTCTTGTGCAGTAACTAATTGAAAGTGTTCCCTGACCTTATGTACACCATGTATAATTTAAAGCAACAACCATTTTAGGAGCCGGCCACATTTACATTCAAAACAAGCTTCAATTATGTACTTTTGTCACCATACTTAATAAAATATTTCAAAGAAAAGCAAGCAGATAATGATTAAAATCTTAACAATTTGAGAAAAGCAGGAAAACAAATTTGAAATCCCCAGTCAGAAATACAAGTCCAGTGCAAAATAGCACAATGCCTCTGTAAATTTCCATTATGGAAATTCAAGGCTGCCAGGGGCTCAAAGGGAATGGGCAGAAACTAAGGCCCGCAACTCAATGCAGCCAAATCGAACTAAAACAGCTTAAACCAGGTAATCACCCAACTTATGTCAACTTGGAGGAGGCAGCGGCTTATACAGTCCACGGTAGGAGTTAATGATACACACCCATTACTCCAAAGATGTTGGGATGTATCCACAGTAGAACACATGGTTGGCCTCCAGATCACTTGGATAAATATAAAAACTGCCAGCAAGGTGACATTATCCAGGTGTATTCTTCCAAGAACACACAGCCCAGCCATAAATCAAGTTGCTAACTAGGATCAAAACGCGTGTCCCAGATCACAGCACTATGGCCACTCCACCAAATAAAGGAAATTAAAGAAGGTCATTAAGTAATGGAAAAACGACCAGGACTGGCGATGATCCCCTTGCACCAGACACCAACACCTGTTGTCCTAGTTCTGAAAAACAATGAGACCATCTCCTGTTTGCGATCATGTCCTATCTCCTCCTGCCACCTCACTTCTGTGCATAAATCGCTCAGTCCACCATTACTGCCAGTTGCATCGTCTTGCGACTGCTGTCACTAAAATCAAGCTGTCTCTGTGAGGTGAGACCCTCCATTAGAGCCAGAACGTCTCAGAACCTGGGAATTTGGAGGAACCTGCAGAAACTCCCTTCCCTCCTGATGTGTTGAGTGTTCGGGGAGGAGGCTAGTTTTCCTTAAACTGGAAGATGTGAACCCTGGACAGCTTACCCAATTCAATATTGTGCACAAGAAAGTTGACTGGATCCAACACTTGGACAATCTCAAAAGACCCAAAAACTGGGGTACTAACTTACTAGAACAGCCCTCCCCCCCCCGCCCCCCTCTCTTTCTGGTTAACATGGGGATTGTGGACAAAAACCTGATCACTTACCTTGCCCCCAAACTCTCTATGCCCCTTGGCCGATCTCTGGTGGGCTCGCTGAATATTTCGGCATGTCTTCCTCCAGTTCTCCTGGAGTGCTGTAGCATCAATACACTCAGAGGATAAAATCCTTAACTGACCACAAGTTGGCCAGAGGTGAATTAACTTGATAGCCCCACATAGGGAAGCAGGGGGCAGCCTTCAGTGACTCATGTTGGGCCATATTAAAGACAAAATTAAGCCACCCCATCAAGTGGTCCCATGTACTCTGCGAATTACTGTGGAAGGCAATAAGAACCCCTTTCATTTGAGGTTAACATGTTCCACAAAAGATGGCGGAGGATAATAGGGGATAGTTGTGACGTGGTGGGTAACCTATTCAAAACAAAATCTTCTAAAAGCCCTTAGATTTAAAGGCTGGAGCATTATTACTGACCATACACCTGAGCAGGCCAGTGATGGAAATTATCCCCAAGAGGTGTCGAATAGTAGTACGGGCCATAACCCCCATGACTAGGCATTAACCAACAGAAGTGTGACAAGGTGTCCACTACCACGAGCACATACTGGTTATCATCGTGAGTGTGTGGCAAAGGAGTAATATAATTGATAAACCACTTACCGTATTTACTCGAATCTAAGCCGCACCAGAAAAATGAGACTCGAAATAAAGGAAAAAAAATTCCCAAATCTAAGCCGCAGCTGAAATTTGAGACTCGAAATTCAAGGGGAGAGAAAAGTTTTAGGCCGCACCTCCAAATCGAAACAAAGTTGGTCCATTGTAATATGAGACACAATTCAGGTCGAATGAATGACGATACAGCTACAGTAGTTTGGTTTGAGCCATAAGCTTAGCAGTTAAGCTTTACCAGGTAGCCATTGCTATGTGTCAGGCGCTCCGTCCTTATTTATACGGGTACCCTTCGTTTTTCACGTGCTTCGTCTGGTTTGAATTGATTGCTTATTTTTCTTTGATCTGATAATTGCCGTTCTCTTTGTTATAGGTGTTTTCGTGACTCTAAGCTGAAAATGCATTACTGTACTGTGTCATGCATTGTTTGTCGCATTCCGATAATGAATGTTCACGACCTGTCGCCGCTCGCGGCATGGTTTGCTTTTGTGCGTCCTACCGCCGCTTACAATAAAAAAAAAGAGAGTAATTGTCTCAGTAGCGTAACAATGGTAAGAGACTGCTATTTGTTGTTATTTACACTGCTGCTTTCTTTGATAATGATCAACAAGAACCAAATAATAAACTGCGTATGATAGAAGATGTTCTGAACGAGAGTTTAGCGACAATTTTTCTCCATTTGAAAATCTTTGCAGACGCCTCTTTAGTACATTATTTTTTGCACAGAAATTAGAGTCACCTTAGATTTAAAAATCTAGTCAATTGCCCTTCATTTCTGACTGTATCACTATTAGGCATAAGAATAATACGAATATGAACATGACATCCGCGTTTGTGTTGTCTCACTCTAGTTTCATAGTTTATTAGGCAGACAGGAGTTAAATGAGATAGCAGCAAACACGAAAGAATACATGGCAAAATGTTTATATTCTTATTATTCTTATGGTGAAGAGAATACTGCATGTGATTCAGAATTCACAAAAGTTCCCATTAGCAACCATCTCTTCTCACAGGTAGAAAAAAAATCAGAACGTAGAATTGGCCATACTGACAAACATCGCAAACGGTCTTGCCAGTCGGATTTTCGTAGTGCATTGAAAAGCTGCTACATTCGAAGATTGAACAATACGGAATTTGTATTTACTTCGTTGGATAATGTATGAAAATGCAGTGGTCGAAATTCGGGTTGGAGAAAAAAGCTCGTCTTCCATCTTTTTTTTTTAATTTATTTACTGACGCAGAGGTTTTGGCGCCAGTATTTATCTTTGTGCCTGTAAAGCATGCCTGTGTAGCGCTACATATATTCGACGGCAGAAGTTAGTTGTGGCGGCACCTACCAACATATTTCAGAACTTCCGATTACTTTGCACTCGATTCTAAGCCGCAGGCGGTTTTTTGGATTACAAAAACCGGAAAAAAAGTGCGGCTTAGATTCGAGTAAATACGGTATGCATGGGATAAGTTTTCCTATTGGATTGGAGAAGACTTTTAGCAGGGCTAGAATTAGGCTTTGATCTTTTGCAGACTCCACAGTCATTCACCATCCACTGAACTTCCTTGTGTAAGGAAGACCAAACCACATGGTGCCTAATATTAGTGATAGTTTTGTGGATGCCTATATGCCCCCAAACACCATATGATGGAAGTACCGGAACACAGACTGGACGAGCTGATAGGGCAAACAGATCCTAAAACCACCTGAATTTGCCCCACCATGACAAACTAGGCCTTTATGGATGAGATGACCAGCCACCTGTTCACCATTCAATAGCTTATCCTTAATGGCCATAATCCTTGGATCACTGTCCTTTCTTTGCCTGAGGTCCCCAAAAAGTTCTGGAATTTTGGGTAATATCGTGCCTAC
The DNA here is from genome assembly GCF_023864275.1 of Schistocerca cancellata. Classification (NCBI taxonomy): domain Eukaryota; kingdom Metazoa; phylum Arthropoda; class Insecta; order Orthoptera; family Acrididae; genus Schistocerca; species Schistocerca cancellata. The sequence continues at coordinate 164,393,758 of NC_064627.1, read as the reverse complement.
ACAATCCTCCGGACTGAATACTTTCAGAATGCTGAACCCTAAACTCAGATATCTGACTCAAGACATCAGCAACCTGATTATAGGTGCTATGGATATGCTGCACCTTTAATTGGAAAGCTGACATTCGGACAGCCCAGCGAGCTATATGACCTGTCTTACGTGGGTGTGCCAGCACCCAGCTGAGGGCTTGATTGTCAGTTTCAAGCAAGAATTTGTGGTGCTCAAGATAAAAGCTAAACTTTTCTAAAGCGAAAAGCACCTCTAGCACCTCCCATTCTTAGACAGAATACTTAAGTGCTGCTGGATAACCTTCTAGATGCATAGGCCACTGGTCTATGTTCCCTTTCCTGCTCCCATATGGGGACTGCCGTTACTTCACAAGTAGAGGCATCAGTTTGGACCACAAAGGGAAACTCAAAGTTTGGTATAGCCAGGATGGGTGGGTTACTAGCAACATGCTTAATAGCTTCGAAGGATGCCTGGTAAATTAACTCCTTTCCTGTGTAATTCTTTAAGAGGGGCGGCCAGTTGTGCAAATTTAAAAATGCATAAAGCTGTGCTCTCTGTGACAATATTATTTATACTACTACCAGTTTCGATCTTAAACTATCATCGACAGCAGCTCTACCATATACTAAAGTCAAAGTGACTTTTGTACATGCAGTTTACAAATGCCTAAACAAGATGTTCAATTATGCTAAGTTAGGCGCACATTTGTGGAAATAGTTGGCCATCCCAGTGAACCTAGAAAATACCTGTTCATTTACAGGAGGGGGAAATTTTTGGAGATCATTCATATGCTCCTGATTGATCCTAACCTCTTCGGCAGAAACTAAATGGCCTACAAAGGAAATCTGCCAGTGCGTCAAGTTGACCTTAGCAGGTTTCATGGTAAATCCTCCTTCGCTAAATCTCTCCAAATGCTACAAGTGCTCCTCAAAGATGGGGCTATAGATAACATCGTCATCCAAGCAGTTATATACACACTTAAATTTTAAGTCACCGAGCACCCGATTCAATGACATAGATAAAACAACCACTCCTGTTGACAGGCTGAAAGGAACTTTGTTAAATTCAAAGAGATTCCAATCTGTACAGAATGCAGTAATGTGCTTGGACTCCTGTGACAGCAGAATTTGGTAATAGGCTTGGTTCAGGTCCAAAATGGTGAAATATTTTGCTCCAGAGAACCATGTGCAGAATGATGAATATCATGCAAAGGTATAGACTCCAGTATAACCTTTTCTTTCACCAACCTGTAATCAACTACCAGTCAGAACTCTCCCTTACTACCCTTGGGTACCAAGAACATATGTGATGTGTAGGAGGAAGTAGAAGGTCTTATAATCCCTGCACACAACATACCATCTATGAGGGCACACAGGCTCTTCATCTTGATGAGGGTGAAAGGGGGGGGGGGGGGGGGAGACATGTGATAAACTGTCAGGAGATTGCGGAACTGGAACATCATCAATCAACCTGATTTTGTATTGGATTTTATTAGTCATGCCAAGCGTATTGGTGAGCACTTTCAGAAACTTATTGAAACTCACAAGAAGTGGTCCCTTTAGCAGGCAAAACAGAACATACCGGCAATGAGATTCTACGTGAGCTTAAACCAATTTGTTATCCAGGACAAAATTTAAAATAAATAGTGCGTTGTAGACCATCAAACATTAATAAAGCGTGGTATACAAAATCACAGCCCAAGATTAAATTAACAGACAAATTTTTAACTACTAACTGGCCAGGAAAAGTTCTCAATACTCAAACTTATCACAAACTCACCCACTAAAAGCAGCTGATGGCCACTAGCAGGTCGACATTTCCGAGAAGCAGCTCATAAAGGAGAAAACTTACATAAAGACCAATATTCCAGGCACCAATGATAGTCCAGCAGCTATCGATTCCAGTGGGAAAACACATAGGGGAAGGGCTCGTGCACAATGCCCCTGGTCTGACGACAGTACCTGGGAAAGGAATGTATAGACTCCTTTCCCAACTTACAACACTGAACCGGACACTCAAGAACAAAATGTCCTACCTGCTGGCAACAAAAACAGTCCATAGATTGCTGTCATGGGTCACTGTTGAATTTGGGTTGCACGGAACAGCCACTGGCTACCAAGCAACCAAAAGATGACTGAACCCACTGGTTATCAGCGTAACTAAGTGCCTCAATGCTGAATCCGAAGCACTTAATTGATCAAGGATAGCAGGTTTACTAGCAAAGGTGATTTGAGATTGATTCTATGGCACCATCCTTTACAATATGTTATCAATATGTTGCAGTTCTAAGGCCAAAACAGCAATTCAGATCCATTCTATATATTTACTCAAGGTCTCATTACTACTTGATTTCACCCGCCAGTAATACTTACACTGCAAATTGTTGTTCAAATGGAGTGACAGCTTTAAACTGATCACCAGTTGATGTAACTACCTCAACCCTTTTCCCTCGCACAAAATATCAACAAACATTTGACTTGATGTCCCACTAGTTAACCGGTACAATAACTGAAGATCCTGATTATGAGGCAAAATCAACACATCCGCATGACGCTCAAATTTAACCGAAAGCCATAAAACTTCCTCAACAGTACTCCTTGACTCAATGGATAATTTATCAATTTCCCTCAAAAAAATTCCCATAGGGTGTGGTAATTTACAGAAATTCCTCATACCAAAACACTGAGGCGAAGTAAGTGCCCGACCAAGATTATTCAAACCAACTTGGATATCAGAAACCTGGTCCCCACTTGAATTTGCTACATCCTCTAAGGCAAACTGATTTACAACATCTTAAAATTTGGCCGCTTGACCCTGCTGTTGTCAGATAACTTGGACTTGTTCATCATCCGCCCTAAGACGGCCAAGATCACTAACCCAATTTTCCCAATGGAAAAGCTGTGCCTGAAGGCAAGCGAGTTGTTAACGAATGGGAGGAGCACTGTCAAGAAAATCAGTGCTCGGCTCTAAACTGGCCAACACAGCAGTGTAATGTGCCAGGGCATCACCAACAGTCTGCGATAACGACGAGTGGCTTATCCAATGCCACCCTCACCCATGCAATAAGATCGGTAACACTTCCCTCCCCAATTTGAGAGCTAATCTTAGCTTCATAAATTTCTTGAACAAGTTGAGCCCTAGGCAATGCTGCACCTCCATAGCAAACTGTGGCCTGAAAATCACAAATGTACAAGTAACAATAGTTTACCTTAACTATTACATCACTATATAAACAATCAAGGTGAAAGATACTTAAATGTTTGCCTCTCCTCACTCCCCCTCCCATCTCCTCCCTCCCCTGCAATAAAAACCACACACTGCTGCCAATTTTCATGGCCAAATGAATACAGTAGCAATTTAAAAAAAAAAAAAAGTAAGCCCAATGGAATGTGGAACAGCTAGAAAAGTTCAGGGAAAACATCTTTTGCCTTTTAGTAAAACACTTTATTTAAACATGCCAAGATTTTTTAGTTAAAAATTTCCCTGGGGTTTTAAGAAATATAATTTAAAGCAACAACCTTTTTTTCTTTCTTTTAAAAAAGAAATGTTTCAAACATTTAAGAGGAAAAAACACAACAAGAAAGCTGTTAAAATCTTAATGAAATTCTCCAATTATTACGAGAAATGTTAACCATGAAACTTAAACCTTTTCAGCAATTTAAAGCAACCACTTTTTCTAAAAGGGTTCCAACCATTTAAGAGAAAACAACTATTTTAGGGACTGGTCACATTTACATTCAGAGCAAACTTCAGTTATGAGGGGTGTTTTAAAAGTCCGTGCAAAGTCTGAGAGATGGCACCACCGGCAAGTTTCGAGGTCATGTTTAGTTAATAGCATCTTTGGAAAGAACGCACACCATGTTCCAGCCATATTGCTCTATTTCTTTGTGTTTGGCATTCATGTAAATCAAGGAAGTCGAGTGATTGTCAAAAAATGGACAAAAAAGGATTTCGTGTGGTGATTAAACATTACTTTATGAAAGGCAAAACGCCTCAGGAGACTTAAAGAGAAGCTTGATAAACATTACGGTGACTCTGCACTTTCAATTAGAGCAGTTTATAAGTGGTTTCAAAATTTTCAGAGTGGCCATATGGGCACAAGTGATGCTGAACGTTCTGGGCACCCTGTGGAGGTTACGACTCCAGAAATCATTGATAAAATCCATGATATGGTGATGGATGACGGAAGAGTTAAGGTGCGTGAGATTGCTAGTGCTGTGGGCATCTCGAATGAACGGGTACATAATATTTTGCATAAACATTTGGACATGAGAAAACTATGTTCAAGATGGGTTCCGCGATTGCTCACACTTGACCAAAAATGGAATCGTGTGAAGTGTTGCAAGGATGGTTTGCGGCTGTTCAGGAAGAATCTGCAGGACTTTAAGTGTCGTTTCGTCACTGTGGATGAAACACGGCTACATTACGATACTCTGAGACCAAACAGCAATCTAAACAATGGGTTGCCAAGGGAGAATCTGCACTAAAAAAGGTGAAGACCATTGCTTCAGCCGGAAAGGTTATGGTGACGGTCTTTTGGGATTCGTAAGGGATAATCCTCATCGACTATCTGGAAAAGGATAAAACTATTACAGGTGCATATTATTCATCAATATTGGACCATTTGAAAACCGAGCTGCAAGAAAAACGCCGGCTATTGGACTGCAAAAAAGTTCTTTTCCATCACGACAATGCACCAGCATGCACCTCAGCAGTTGTGGTCGCAAAATTATTGGAAATAGGATTTCAACTCTTTTCACATCCCCCCCTATTCTCCAGACTTGGGTCCCTCGGACTACTATTTGTTCCCCAATTTGAAGAAATGGCTGGTGGGACAAAGATTTTATTCAAACGAGGTGGTAATTGCAGCAACTAATAGCTATTTTGCAGACTTGGACAATTCCTATTATTCGTAAGGGATCAACAAATTAGAACAGCGTTGGATGAAGTGTGTAAGGCTAAAAGGAAACGATGTCGAAAAATAAAAAAGGTTTACCCCAAACGTGTAAGTAGTTGTTATATTTGCATGGACTTTTCAAACGCCCTCGCGTGTATGATTGCCACCATACTTAACAAAATCTTACAAATTTCAGTTAAACAAGAAGAAAATGATTAAAATCTTAATGATTTGAGAAAAGGAGAAGGACAAATTTTAGAGCTCTGGCCAAGGTACATCAAGGCAAGCCTTTAACTACGTATAATGCTTCACTTAACTCTTGATTCAGTGAGCCAACTGCTGAGCCACCATCCCTTGGTTGTCACAGGTCTTGGTGTCCTTCCACCCCATAAGATCGGTGGCATCTTCTACAAGACGTGGCCCTCACACCAGCTAGACTAGAACGCAATAAGGAGTGTGTTAATGGCCAGTTCCATACCACTGGTTGAGAAGTAGTTTCAATAAATACACACAGGAGATAAATAAAAGTCCAGTGCGAAACAGCACAGTGAGCCTGTAAAACCACAGTTAATTTGGAAAAGCCAGGCTTCCAGGGGTTCAAAGAGAACAGGCAGAAACTAAGGCCCACAACTCAATGTGGCCGAATCGAACCAAAATACCACAGAGATGTTACCGAAACCCAGAACGACTGAAGAGGCAATCCCCCAACTTAGGTCAGCTTGAAGGAGCCAGCAGCTTATACAGTCCACGGGTGGAGTGAACAACCACACAGCTCAATAATATGCTGTTCAAATTAAATGTCTTTCTGAGCAGTGATTCTCTTTCTACATCATTTTGAAACTGGATCTGCAATTATGGACTTCATGCACTAAGACATCATGGAATAACTGGTATGGAGAATATTGGGCATAAGTGCTGCTGTAAAATGAAGAAGTTGGAGGGGGTGGGGTTAGGCTAGGAAGATGGGTTTCTCGACTAGATGAGGAGGTAATGTTGATCTGCACAGGACTTTGTAAGCTCTTTGGGATACTGGAAGAGTGCTACTCATGACTGAAGATGTGGCAGCGGTAGGCGGTCAGGCTGTATGAGAGAGATGTTTTTCTGTGGAACTGTTGAAATGATGACATTGTTGGGATTAGTGGCTTTTGTGTGAACAGAGATCAGAGATTCTTATGAAGTTGAGGACCAGGTGAAATGTTTGGGAGAGAGAGTGTTGACATTCTGGAAGAATAAGGTGGGGAAGTGGGATGTGTGTGACTTAAATGCAGATCATAAATATTTCATTACTGAATCTGGACCAGTTTTAAGGTTATAGTTAATGAAGAAGAGTTTTGTAGATGAGCTCTGAAGATTTTGGAATAGGTGTTTGTGTTCCCAGGATAGTGAGTTATTGGGTGTAGTTCACTCTTGATTAGTAGGAAGGAAGTGGCAACAGTTGGAATCAGTCAATCACTGGGTGAGGTAGTTTTAAGTGCTAGCAGGACCACAGTTATTACATTTAGCTGGTGCAGAGAAAGTTGTCATTAACAAAAAAAAGATGATTGCTATATGATAAAGGTACAGGAAGTGTTTAGAGCTGGTGCAGGAAAGTAGTTCACGTTTTTTAGATAGATAGTCTTCAGGTAATGGTTTGAAAATGTAGGGTATAGATTCTTTTAGTAGGAGTGCAGGAACCAGCCACAGTATGTTATCCACCATGTTTGGGAAGCATAACAGAAGGTGGATGTCCAGGAAATGGTGGAAGTAAGGAGGAAAACAGGAGAGGGACATTGGGGGGGGGGGGGGGGGGACTACAGATTAAACATAATCTGGACTTCTGATTGGAATGTCTCTTGAACATCATCAAATTTAGACTTGTGAATGTTTGAGGAAGTATGCATATCACACAATAATGCACACAGTATTCTGAATGAAGGAGCTGAGGTTGTGATGGATGGCATATTTGTTGATTGACATCACAGATGTACATGGAAGAACTTTTCAACTTTGAGTTTGTAAACATGATGTAGATCTTAAGTATTATGCAGTGTCCCCTGATATTCTTATGGGTCAGTAGACAAAATGTGAATCCACCATTACACTTTGGAGACACAATTAAAGTCAAAACAATGTGTTTATGTATATGAAACTTCAGCAAAAATGGCAAATGCAGTTGTGTTGATATGAAATGTAGTGTTGACTAACTCTCTTTCTTTCTCAAAGTATATCATTGTGGTTGACTGCATAGGCAAGTGTAGAAAAGTGACTGTCTCTCTCATTATCCAAGATAATTGAACTGTTGGCATATGAATTGAAGCAGAAGTTTCCAATACATGTGTACAAAAAACTGTTCTTTCACTGCTTTCTCACATCTTGTGTTTTGGTTCAATGGCAAAAATACATGTCTCTCAAACCTTTTGCGTCAAATCGAAACAGCAGGTAGTGGGACTATAAAGGATTATATTGAGATAGGAGACCAGTGGTCAGAAATGCATATTTATTGTGTTATGGATGTAAACAGTGTACACTGCAAGAAACAAGGTAGCACATAGTAATTGTTCAAAGCAATAACCACCAGTCTGCGGATGTACTGCAACAGCGCTTGCAGTTCCACTGCACTCTCACAAAGATTCTGGATGTCTGTTGTATACTGCAAAAGGCAGCAGGTTATAAAACAGTATACAGCACTGACCAGCAAACAGACATACTGTACACAACTTAGATCATAGCACATGTGTCATGTTATGACCACATGCATCACACCAGTGCTTTAACCTCTGTTGCATGCACAACACTATTCCTAGTGTCAGCTGTCCATCTCATGAGACAGCTTGTGATGTGTCCATGGTGTGTTGGTGTGTACAGTGCAATGTTACTTGTCACATGAGGTGGCAGGCTTACTTGTCACATGAGGTGGTAGACATGCATTTGGGAAGTATGGTGCAGCAAGATGTAGTGCCCACAAAGTGGCACAAATGTACAGAGAATGTTTTCCAAACAGGCCTGTCCTAATTGGAAGAAGTTTATCTCCATGGATACCAGCCTACAAGAGGAGTCATTCAACCACATAGAACCGGTCAAGGATCCCGCCAAGAAAATGTGAGAACACCAGATTTTGAGGAAATGTTGTTGAATCATGTTTTCAGCTACCCAGAAATAAGCAGCCATCAAGCTGCCAGTGAAGGGTTATAGTGTGAAGAGTACTGTTGGAACACCCCTATCATAAAGAACATGTGCAAGCACTGGTATCAAAGGATTTTGAACCCCACATTCATGTCTGTCAATGGATTATCCACTGTACTGCTATAGTGCTGAACTTTGTAACAGTTTGTATTGTTCACAAGCAAGGTCTCATTCACCTATGATAGTGTTTTCAGCAGACATGTCTGAAGTGAAAACAATACCCATGCCACCCACATTGGTGGCCACCAGAAACAATTGTCTGTCAGTGTATGGACGGACATTGTCCAAGATCACCTAATAGGACCTTATTTGCTGCCTGTTTGACTAATCCACATTACTTGGTGTTTCTGTGGGATGTGCTGCAACGGTTCTTGGAAACTGTATTCCTTGTTGTTCACTAAAGGATGTGGTTTCAGCATGAAGGTGCATTGGCCAGTTTCAGTGTTTATGTCCACGAGCATGACATGTACCCTCATAGCTGGATTGGAAGGGGAGATCTTGTCTCATGACCAAGACAGTCACTGAATCTCACAACTCTGGACTTTTTCCTCTGGGTTTACATCAAGATATTGGTGCATGAAACCTCAGTAGAAAAGGATGAAGACCTACTTGCTAGGGTGCAAGCTGCCTGTCTCCTTGTACAACAGACACCAGGGATTTGAGAGAGTGTGGCAGAACTTCATGCGTCATTGCCATTTGTCACTTTGAACAGTTACTATGAGCTACATTGCTGTTATGCGATGTTTGCTGTGTATGTCTCTAACACAAGTAAATATGCATTTTTGACCACTTCTTACCTGTCTCAATATAATAAGTTGTGGACCCACTACCAATTGCTTCAATTTGACCCAAAAGGCTTTAACCACACTGTATACCATCTAGAACTGAACTGTTCCCTACCCAGTCTTTTACCCAGTTTTGGCTCCACATAAATTCAGTTTTTCCGAATCTCATAAAATTGCTTAGAAGGATGAGATTTTCACTTAGTGAAGAGATTATCTTTGCTGTAAGGACAGATTATGCGGAGTTCACAATAAATTTACATTGTGTGTGTGTGTGTGTGTGTGTGTGTGTGTGTGTGTGTGTGTGTGTGTGTGTGTGAGAGAGAGAGAGAGAGAGAGAGAGAGAGAGAGAGAGGGGGGGGGGGGGGGGGGGAAGAAATCGCATTGGAACAAATACATTGAACAGAGTGAAGAATATGTTGAGAAATAAATTTTTGATTTGCCTAAAGAAATTTTTATTTTTCCGTATCATGAGATACAGTTCCCTTTTGGTGTAATGCGTTGTGAAGATGGCTTGTGGACAACAAAGACCTCTGTGATTGTGTTTGGAGGACTCAGTTTGTAAACTTATGCTCTTGCACTAAGGAGTTACACCCTCCGCTGACTATGACTATGTCAGAACAATGCCAAGTGTGGGATGATTATGTTTTTTAAAGTGACATACTATTTCTCAGCCGTCCCTTGGTATGAAAGTCTAAAACAGTGGCTGTTAACATTTATGTGCCACTAAGGATAACAGTGTGCTCTGTGAACTTACCACTACAAGAGGCATTAGAGTGTGAGACTCTCACTGATCATGCAGTTAAACTCCCTAGCCACCTTCTCTCCTTGGTCTTCAGGACCCACAATGAAAACAGTTTAACTCTGGTGCAAGAGAGTGAAGATATAAGGGGCTTTCGAAAAGAAACGAGCCAGAGGCATAATTACAGAAACCAGTACGTGTATGTTAGAAGTATTGACCCTGGCTGTTGAGACACTTGTCCCACTGTGACACAAGACAGTGAATGGCTGTCTCATAAAATTCCTGGGGCTGTGATGTTAACCAGTTCCACACGTACAACTGGACGTTGTCCAAGGTGAATCGTTTTCCCCTTTGCTGACGTTCTTCTTTGACCAAAATGCCCCCCTTCTGATTCACTTCCTGCAGCACGGGGCAACAGTGAATAGCCAGCGTTACTCGCAAACCTTGACCGCCCTTTGCCAAGCGATCAAATCAAAATGACCAGGCAGTCTCACCCACGGGGTCATTCTGCTCCACGACAGTGCCAAGCCTCATAGGGCCAACACAGTTGCGGCACTCCTGCAGAAATTCAGATGGGAGGTTCTCGGCCAACCTCCATACATCCGGGCCTCTCTTCCTGTGATTAGGCCATTTGTAGTCCCCTTAAAAAGGACGACGACATCCTGCTGTACGTGTGGAACTAGTTAACATCGCAGCCCCGGGAATTTTATGAGACAGCTGTTCACCATCTTATGTCACAGTGGGACAGGTCTCTCAACAGCCAGGGTCAGTACTTCTAACATACAGGTACTGATTTCTGTAATTATGCCTCCGGCTCGTTTCTTTTTGAACGCCCTTTATAGAAGTTAGTGAGTGTGATTTTTAGCTATGTTTTAATTTATGTATATAATATAACAACATTTGTCTAGGATTTATTAAGAGAGTTAAAAACCTCACCTCTGCATGCTTGTCCACAAAGGGGTGGTGAAGTTCACTGTTTTTTTCAGGAGATATCAAAGTTTTCACTTTGAAACCTCTGTTGGGAAATATTTATTTGATTTGGAGTAATGATATAAACAACTGAACATGCTTCAAGTACTTCCATCAATTTTAGTTCTGATGTAAATTTCAACTTTAGATTCGTATTGCAGTTGGATTCTTTATTCTGTGTTAAACTTCATATTAAACTTGGCTGCCTCTTTTGCAAGGAACTCTCCATGTTTTGTTATCATAGTACGGTGTCTTGTAAAAAAACTCTGTATATAGGACATTTTATAGTTTACTTGTATAATGTTAATGCCTTATATTCCATTTACATATGTAAAGTGTAGACAATTTTAAATTACAGCAGACTTTTTCTGTCTTTTTTCAGATAATGATACAAGGAATTGTGAGTCTCTTTGTGACATTATATGGTGTCTTACATATAGCTGGAGACTTCAAGGAAATAAGAGCCACAGTTGATCTGGAGAATAAATCTTGGGAAACTCTGAGAAATATACCTTCATTTTATGTGTTTAGTCACAGAGGAAAAGCTTTGTCACCAAATTATGTGCCACCAATACAAAAATCTGCACTTGAAGAGCCACAGTCATGATTTTAACAATGGATATATTTCAAAAGTGAAGGAAAATATGTGTTTTGCACATTTGTCTTTCACTATTTCAGTAACTAATCATTATCCATTCCTTTTTCAACTGCAGAATAATGTCTGACAAACTTTGTTTTTCTTCACATAATAATTTTTAAAACTATTAATTTATTGATTGTTAAACATGTTCGCAATACTATTCAGTTAACATTTGATTTCAGCGTATTTTAACGTCACGTTCAAGAAAGTTAAATTGAGGAGTGCACATTGCAATGTTGCATAGCATTTATGGAGTTGCTATAATGAATGTAGTAGACCTTTGAAATTTATACTTTATCAGTTATTCTCATATATTGAGTTGTGTGTAGCATAAGATTTTGAATCCTGGCAATCTTGCTGCAGGCAGAGAGAAACCAACATGCTGCAAATAAACTTTTTGGAAGTGAAAGAAAAGATAGTGTTGTAAAAGATCATTCATTATCTGTATTCCTGCATTCAAAATAAGTATGAAAGCAGGCATTTTAGGAACAGCAGCAATGGTCCAATGAAAATGATGGCGTTCTGATTTATTTAATGCTAGGAGAGGTATTTAGGAATGAAAAAAAAAAAAAACTCAAAGGATGTTTTTACACACACACACACACACACACACACACACACACACACACACTCACCTCATGCCATCACCATCTGCACAAACAAATTTCATGTCAGGACTCTGCATGAAATGAAGCAAAATATGCCAGGCAAGAAGTGCATCACAAAAAAATTGTGAATCTACAAATAGTTATCAAAAGGTCAAACATCAGTGAGGTTTGCTGCTGTCTTATTTGAGCTGTGAGATATTGTTTTATGATCATTTTACTTATCTGTTGGAATTAAAATGTTATATTATATGACAAAGAGACTAGTAAAAACAATAAATTATTTTCCTTCTTTCCCTAAAGAAACAATTCAAAATGTTTATTGTTATTGATTTGAGTACATCTGTATGCAACAGTTGAACTGATTGTAACTAAGATACAGTATTTCTTTATTCTGTAACAATCTCTGATTTTGATTCAAAATTGCTAACCACATCTTATCTTCCGAGGGCATCTCCTGAATGGAAGTATTGACCAGAAATTGAATGGTACACCTCTCCAAGTTTCAATTCATAATACAAGCTGTGGTGATGTTGCAGAGTGCACCATCAGGGAGCAGGGATATCATACCATGTAGACAAGTCATCTGCTCCATATTGTCATATTGAATTAGTTGTGCTTGCATATCGACCACTAAGTAGCACCAAGTAGATAGCAGTGAATTGAGTGAATTACATGCATGTGCTCTTATGCTCTTATTGATGTAAGCCACATCATAAATTGTGCCCATACTGAACACCTGTAATGCGAGTTAAAAACTAGGAGATGTGTTGTATCCAGAGAAGTGTGTTTATTTTGTCTTGTAGTTTTCACACAGTCTTCTACTTGGAGGTACTTGTGAATAACTCTGTAGTCTTTAATGAAAAAGGCTGATTTTCTTACAGTTAATATTCCACTGGCAGTACCATCACAGCTGAATTAATCTTTCAAGACAGCCTGGTTGCTATGTTCAAGTTTTGTTTTATTCATAAGCAACAGTAATGCAAAATAACTGAAGTTAATAAATGTAAAACCAGCTCTCCTAAAAACACATGCACATGTGCAAACGCATGGTTGTACTGATCACAACGTTTGTTTCTTAATAACTGGCTTCTCTCTCCTTTTCTTAGTGAGTAAACTGTCTAGTCTTCAGTAATTCAGAAACACTGAAAACCAGTTTGATACAATTCGAAGATACTGTTATATCTTTTCAATGGGATACCGGGTAACTAATTTCTGTGGACTTTCCTAATGTGCTTTTCATGAAAGGGTTATTTATCATAGGTTTTAAACCTTGCATTACCTTTCAGAAACCTTTTCAAGGACCTTGGAAGACTTACACTCACTTCTGATTACTTTTAATCCTTAATGGTTTTTGTTTTAACAGAACTGTGATATACATAGTCACTTAGTCAAACAAATATACTTTTCATTTTAAACTTTGCCTCCTTGCCCAGAGTTCAGAATGGAGTTTCCTGCTCTGGTAGTAAGATATTCAGCAAGGTCTTGTCTAATGTAAAGGAAGAAATTGGTAAACCTTACCTACGAGGTGCATTTAAGTTCTAAGGCCTCCGATTTTTTTTCTCCGGACTGGAAAGAGATAGAAACATGCGCATTGTTTTAAAATGAGGCCGCGTTCATTGTCAATACATCCCAGAGATGGCAGCACTGTACAGCAGATGGAATTTTACCGCCAGCGGGGAGAATGAGAACTGTTTTAAATACTTAAAATGGCGACGTTTTCCTTACTTTAACAGCGTGCAATCATTCGTTTTCTGAATTTGCGTGGTGTGAAACCAATTGAAATTCATCGACAGTTGAAGGAGACATGTGGTGATGGAGTTATGGATGTGTTGAAAGTGCGTTCGTGGGTGCGACAGTTTAATGAAGGCAGAACATCGTGTGACAACAAACCGAAACAACCTCGGGCTCGCGCAAGCCTGTCTGACGACATGATCGAGAAAGTGGAGAGAATTGTTTTGGGGGATCGCCGAATGACTGTTGAACAGATCGCCTCCAGAGTTAGCATTTCTGTGGGTTCTGTGCCCACAATCCTGCATGACGACCTGAAAATGCGAAAAGTGTCATCCAGGTGGGTGCCACGAATACTGACGGACGACCACATGGCTGCCCGTGTGGCATGTTGCCAAGCAATGTTGTCGCGCAACGACAGCATGAATGGGACTTTCTTTTCATCGGTTGTGACAATGGATGAGACATGGATGCCATTTTTCAATCCAGAAACAAAGCACCAGTCAGCTCAATGGAAGCACACAGATTCACCGCCACCAAAAAAATTTCGCGTAACCGCCAGTGCTGAAAAAATGATGGTGTCCATGTTCTGGGAGAGCAAGGGCATAATCCTTACCCATTGTGTTCCAAAGGGCACTACGGTAACAGGTGCATCCTACGAAAATGTTTTGAAGAACAAATTCCTTCCTGCACTGCAACAAAAACGTCCGGGAAGGGCTGCGCGTGTGCTGTTTCACCAAGACAGCGCACCCGCACATCGAGCTAACGTTACGCAACAGTTTCTTCGTGATAACAACTTTGAAGTGATTCCTCATGCTCCCTACTCACCTGACCTGACTCCTAGTGACTTTTGGCTTTTTCCAACAATGAAAGACACTCTCCGTGGCCGCACATTCACCAGCCGTGCTGCTATTGCCTCAGCGATTTTCCAGTGGTCAAAACAGACTCCTAAAGAAGCCTTCGCCGCTGCCATGGAATCATGGCATCAGCGTTGTGAAAAATGTTTACGTCTGCAGTGCGATTACGTTGAGAAGTAACGCCAGTTTCATCGATTTCAGGTGAGTAGTTAATTAGGAAAAAAATCGGAGGCCTTAGAACTTGAATGCACCTCGTATTCAAAAGAAAATTAAAGACATATCTTATTAGTCACTCTTCCTATAAATGATGTGAATATTTAGATTCAGAGATTCAAAAGATCTGTTGATTACATGACAAGTTGCAGTGGTTGTTACAAAGCTATAAATGGGACTCAGTATTTATAGATGTAAAAATCGTTTATTCGAAAGATACCATTGTAATCAAGTAAGTATCAAGGTACTAACAGCAGATAAACTGCAGCTATATAATAAATCTGAGAAGGCAGCAGCTTTTTTTTTTAAGTAGCGTCATTCTTACCAATTTACTTGATTAAATTAAAATGGCATAAGCATGGAATTATTAAATGGTATAATGATAGTTTATTGTTATTCAGTACATTGATTAAGTTTTTATCTCATGTTAATGGGTACCTTGGCTCATTCCATTTCTCTTTTTTGTTGTATACAGTTTTGGACATGGATGTATTTTATGACAAGGAACATTATTCTTCTTTTATTGTAAATGGGTCGCATAAGACAAAGCAAAACACTTGATGGCCTTCCATTTATCCCAGTATTCTGCCATGCAGAAAGATTGTGTGTGTGTGTGTGTGTGTGTGTGTGTGTGTGTGTGTGTTGCTCCATCCATGCCTTCTGTTTGGTCCTTTTCATCCTTTCTCAGTCCTTTAACTTTGGGAATCAAAGTTCCTTAATATCTTTTTCTGTTCATTTGTACCAGTTGAGTCTATTACTTTTATTTTTTTAGAATGTGTGAATTTGATGGATTAGCTTGTGTGGGTTTATTCCTTCTGTGTGCTCCACATTTTGGATTCATTGTGTACACATTGTAACTGTGATTTTTGAGGATATTCCTATAGATTTCTGTGTTGGCTTTGGTAGATATATTTCCTCTCTTATTCCTTTTTTTTCATAATTTTACATTCTTTTACTTATAATTGTTGTTTTAATATTTGTACTAGAGATTTTTTTATTTATTTAGCGTATGGCTAATACAGACATCATGAAATTACATATACATATGTACATATTGTCACACAAGAAACTTAAGTTTGTCTTTACAACTGAATATCCAGTCCTTCAATCCAGCGCACTGCATCTGGAGTTGCTAGCAGGAAGTCCTCTTTGGCGCCGTGATAGGCTCGAATCCTGCATTCCTGACAATGTGGTGAACAGTCTGGTATGGAGCCCCGCAGTCACAAGCTGGATCAGGCAGCTTCTTCCACTTAAAGAGAGCATCCCTGCATCTCCCATGGCTGGTACGGATTCTGTTGAGAGTAGACCAGGTCTTGCATGGTAAGTCGAATCCACTTGGAAGTTAAGCACCTGAGAAGATGTTATGCAGGTGCACATCTGTCACTGCTTCCCACCGACCTTTCCATCCTTCAAGAGGTTTGAAATTCTTAGCAACCATGTCAGCAGCATAGCACAGAGTTGGATGACGTGATTTCAGCCTCTTGCGATTTAAAAGTGGCAGGTCGCTATGCACGGGTAGGTTAGAATTCCTGGAGATCTTGTGGAATTCTCTCATAAGGGCAGTACATCTGCATAGATCAGGAGGCATTATACTGGTTAATAGTGGAAGCCAATAAACTGGAGTAGATCTGATTGTGCCAGATATTATGCGCATTGTCATATTCAGCTGGCTATCAACAAGCCTTGTATGATGACTATTCATCCAAACAGGTGCACAATACTCAGCACTTGAGTATACCAAGCCCAGCGCTGAAGTTCGCTGGGTGGTTGCTGAAGATCCCCAGGTAGTTCTGCATAGCTTATGGAGGATGTTGTTTCAAGTCCTCAGCTTTTGAGCTAAGTTAAGAAGGTGTTGTTTGAAGCATAGTGTATGATCCAGGATGACACCAAGATATTTTGAGTTCCAATTGTGACGAACAGTTCTGCCTCTGAAACTTACTTCCAGTTTTACGTTCGCCAACTGGTTATTTAGATGGAAGCAACACACTTCTGTTTTACTCACACTGGGTTGGAGTCTCCAGATTTTGAAGTAATTGTCTAATGCAGACAGGTCATTGGCTAAAATCTCTTCTGTTGTCTTCATTTCCTGGTGTTTGACGGCTAGAGCCAGGTCATCGGCATAGCAGTATTTTCTGGACGAAGTGTCAGGTAGATCAGATAGATATAGGTTGAACAGTAAGGGTGAGAGAACTGATCCTTGAGGCAATCCATTGTTCAGCTTCCTCTCCTTACTTATGTTGCTTCCAGTGATTACCTGGAACTTCCGATCACTTAGCATGCTGTTAATCAGTCGAGCCATTGTTCTGCAGGGTATGATGCGGAGAAATTTGTAGATAAGGCCTTCCCTCCACACAGTGTCGAAGGCGGCAGTTAGATCAACAAATGCCACAGATGTTTTCTGCTTCATTTGGTATCCTGACTCTATGAAGGATGTGAGAGACAATACTTGGTCGCAGCAGCTGCGCCCTGGTCTGAAGCCTGCCTGCTCAACTGGAACGTTCTCTAAGATAGCGCTACTATTTCTGTTATATATTAGCCTTTCAAAAATCTTGTAGCAGCAGCTGAGTAGGGAAATGGGGCGATAGTTTTCTACCTTGTTGCTGGGTTTGCCAGGTTTCAGAACAGATATTATCTTCACCTTTTTAAACTCAGATGGAAGTTGACCAGTCAGCAGGGTGTCAATGAAGAATTCTGCCAGCCATTTCTTAGCTTTTCCTCCCATATGGATCAGGAATTCTGGATGGATACCATCGAATCCAGGTGCCTTAAGAGGTTTGAGGTCCTTCAGTCTAGAGTCAATGTCTGAAACTGTGAAGGGATGGGTATACTCAGATGAGGGAGATGCCTTCTTTTTAAGGTCACGAAGCTGTCGTCTGATATGTCTTGTATGTTTCTTGTCAGGAGGTACTCTTGAGGTAGTAATGATGTGGGAAGCAAGTTGGTCTGGTGTTACTTCGGAATTTTTTCTGCATGCTGGTACACTTCCTCCCAGTTTTCTCAGAAGACTCCATGCTTTCCTGCTCGAGTGGGTAAAGTCCATAGTTTTGACTGTTTCTGCCCATTTCTGCCTCCGAGACATGTCCAAGCTGGACAATAGTTCCGTAGCTATCTCTGAGTCACCACTTTGCTGGAAGTATTGGTACAGTGTTTCACTTTCCTCATTCCATCCTGGAACATACTCTTTTCGGTATCCTCTTGGCATACACTTTTTAGCTGTTGCTGTTACTGCACCAATGAAGCGTTGATAGTTATTATGTGATGGAGGTATTCATCAAATGGTCTTATCCAGTTCCGTTGAAAACTTCATCCAGTTGGCTTTCTGGAAATTCCATCGAGCATGCGGAGTTGATCGTATGACAGGAACAGTGCAGCCAATTTGTATTATTACAGGTCTGTGTTGGCTGTGAGGAAAGGCATCTATCACTTTCCTTGTGGTGTTGATGGGAAAGCCAGTTTCGTTGCAGCTAACAAAGCATAAGTCAGGATTTGAATCCTTGTCCCAAGCAGCTGACCTGAAAGTGCCTTGATCTTTGGCATCAAACACTAGATGAAGATTATTCTCTTCGATCCATTCTGCAAGCATGCTCCCATTTTCATGATTTTGAGAGTACATCCAAAGTTCATGGTGACTATTGAAGTCTCCTATGTAAATTGCAGGATGTTCTGCTGTGTGTAGGACAAAATCAGGCCATGTTGTTTTGGGTGGTTTGTAAACATTTGTAATAGTAATGCCGTGCAATTGTATGATAACTGTATCTATATCTGCCTCCACACTTACAGAAATCAGTTAAGCTTCGTTTATGTTGTTACGGACATATGTAGCAATTCCATACACCTCGTGGTAAGTTACACCAAGTGCAGAATATCCAGGAATTCAACCTCGGCTTCGGAATATTTCTTCGCTGGAAACACGAGTTTCTTGAATGGCGACGACATCGATATTGTTGTCCAGCAAAAATTTTGACAGGTAGTCACACTTTGCCCTGCTAATGCTTTCGATATTCAGTTGGAGGAGTCTGATAGTTGGTCCAATGTTTCTTGTTAATGAGCTCTGAAAATAACTGTTTCTGCTATCTAGTTGATATGTCATTGCTAGGAGATCCTATGGATAGTCTGGCTGCCTGTAATCACTGTTGCTCAATTAGCACCACCCAGGAGGCACGTGTAGGGTATTTTACGGTTAAACCTACGGACGTGAGCAACACTACCTCCCTGTACTAGAGAGTATGTGTCTGATGCATAGAGTGCTTCTGATTTTGTCATTGTTGTATAATGGTGGATTTTACACTTATAAAGAAAGTACTTTTGTTAATTGAAATGTGGTTTCTATTTTGTGAAGTATGGATTCTGTGGCCTTCATTTTTGTTATAATTTACAGCAATCCATTCACCTAAGTGTTTAAACTGTTTGACATGGAATACTTGGTGCTCGTTGTCTTGCAGTAGCGTTCTCGTTTCCCCATGCATGGGGTCCTGGGTTCGATTCCCGGTGGGGTCTTCCTGCCTCGAGATAACTGGGTGTTGTGTCGTCTTCATCATCATCATTCATCCACATTACGGTCGAAGGAAGGCAATGGCAAACCACCTCCACTAGGACCTTGGCTGGTGCAGCAGTGCAGGTCTCCTGCATCGTCCCCTACGCTCCTCGGAGTATGGGACCTCATCACCACCACTTGGTGCTAACCTGGTGCTGTTTTTATATCAGCCATGAGATTCCCCCTGAATTAAATTTATACTCCAAGTTTACCTGCTTCTTACTGCAGTATTTAACATTTTTTTAAAATATGTATATCAGTGGTGTCTTTGGCAGTTAATGCTGTGTCATCTGCAAAAGATAGACAGTCTAATTCAACACCTTGGAGTTTAAGTCACAGTTGGTGTGTTGATGCAACTGCTCTTCTCTAATCTCTAAAACAATTTTCAGGAACGTAGTTGAGTAGTAATGGGGATAGACCAACCCAGGACTTTACATCTGTGTCTATTTTAAATTTCCATTTAATATCTGTTCTTCAGATTCTGTCTGTGTGAGTGATTCCTTTATAATGTTTTTTGTGTTCTGAGCTAATCCAACTTCAGCTATAACTCTAAAGAGGAAAATGTTTACAGACATGGCACATTGAGCACACAACAGGGATCAGCAATCACATAGGAACTGGGGACCGCAAAGGTCATCCGGGTCTAATAAATGGCATTGCAGTTATTTAGTCGTGTGCTACAAATGAATGCCCATTACCGGAGATGCTCAAAGTTCTATCCAGATGCGTGTAGAAGTGCTTGACATTGACGCTGCATTGAACGATGCACCCTCTCAGAGATACCTGGTGTATTTCAAACACATCCTGCTGCCCATTAGGTTATCCGGTGATATAACAGGTGTCTCATACACAAGGACCTTCAGATACCCCCGAAGAAAAAAATCGATGGAGACAGATCGGGTGTTTGTTGTGGCCATGCAACTGGCCCAGTGTGACCAATTCTGTGGCTGGGAAAGGTTGCCTGCAGATGTGCCCTCACTTGTCTGCTGAAATGTGCAGGGTCTCCATCATGCTGAAATCAAATGCGACAATGAATGGACATGGGAATATCATTCAGCATGTCTGGCAGAACTCTTGCAGGAATACGAGATATGTATGACTATCCAGTCGGTCCGAGAGAATAAATGGCCCAATTAAACAGTCTCCAATGATGCCAGCCCATACATGACCACAATGCCCTCTTGTGGTATTTGTCACTCCTGGTTCCTATGTGATTACTGATCCCTGCTGTATGCCTGATGTGCCATGTCAGCCTGTAAACATTTTTCTGAATCATCCTGTGTATATGTTGAATCACCTAAAACTTGCACCAAAAGTACTGCAGAAAGGAAAGTGCTATTGATGTTCAGTTTTCACAGAATGGATTGGAGTAAGGGGCTCATAATGTTAGCCAATAAACAGATTGAAATGTTACTTAGAAAGTGTATTTTTTGTGCAGATGTACACTTTTTTAAGTAGAACAATGCCTGTTGACATTAACAAACTAAAAGTAGGGTAAATTAGAATTTCAGTGGTGTTTGTTGCAGTTGCTTATGAGATATCATATTTGGAAAATTCCCGCACCGAAACTTATACAATACCTGTGATAGTACCCTCTAAAGAACAACTCAGGGGCATACACTAGTTATGTGGATTCTGTTCAGTAACGAGACAATTAAGCCTCATTGTTTGTGTTCAAAATGACCACTGACAGTGGCAATTCACACTTCCAGTCTTTTATGGAACAACTGCTGCTTACATGCTAGCATTTCAGTGGAGATGTCTGAGCAGGCTGCAGTAATTCATTTTGGCATATCATTGGGTGTAGTTGGTATATCCTTGTAAATAGCGTCTTTCAGATTTCCCCACAGATAAAAGTTTGCATGCCTCAAATTCAGGGATTAGGATGGTCAAGGTACAGCTCCTCTGCATCCAATCCAACGATTTGGAAACAATCTTTGTGCACTAAAGCCTGGACAGCCATCGTGTTGTTACCACAGGTTCCTCCTAGTCCGCTGAGGAAAGTCTTCTAGCATCTATTGAAGGATGGTCTGTTAAGAGGCTGTGACACATTCAGTGTTATGTCTGTGCACATTCAGTGTTATGTCTATGAAAAATGGGCCTATGAGCTGATGGTTCACTGTCCCACACTACACGTTTATACTCCATGGACGCTGACGTTCCACTTGATAAGGCCAACGGGAATTGTCAACAGACTGATAGTGCATGTTTCGGCAGTTTACCTCGCCATGATTGGTAATTATGGCTTCATCACAAAACAAGATACGTGATATATCTGGAGTATCCTGTTTTAATGCCCATGTGCAGATGTTAACATGTTTCTCATGATAGTTTCGATGTAGCTGTTGATGAAGAGAGATGTGGTAGGGATGGAACCTATGTCAATGGAGAATGTGTAAGACACTTGCCTGACTCATGCCATTTCCTCATGCGATTGTGCAGGAGCTAATATGTGGATCAACTGCAACAGCAGCAAGAACATTAATTTCCCCTTTTTCTGTCATCACTTGTTTCCTTCTGTTATGTTGTCTAGATGTTACACTACCACCTTCATGTACATGTTCAAAGAGTTTGATAAATAATTGCTGAGATGGTTAACGTCTGTTGCAATATCTTGCTGCATACATTGATTGAAGAAAAACCATCAGGCAAAAATCGAAAATTCAGGATGGAATGTAACAATATTAAGAAAAGGAAAGTTGCTACGCAGACTCAAACAAAGACCAATGTTGAACTCTGGCTAACTCATTTCACTCCTCCATCCAATCATGTCCACCCCACTACCCCCCCCCCCCCCCCCCAAATCACCCCCTGTTAACTTTCTAGAATTTCCTAACCTCTAACCTTGCCTCACTATCATTCCCCAAATTTCTCAACATGTAAACTATCCTTACATCTCCAGAAGAACCACAGTCCACCACCTAAAAACTGATCCAGACCTTATAATCCTACCTGCAGACAAAGGCTCCACCACTCTTGTTTTGAACTGCAAGGATTACCTGGCAGAAGAACTCCACCAGCTGTCGGATACTTCCACCTACAAACATTGCCACAGTGACCCCATTCCAGAAATCCGGCAGGATCTTCAGTCACTCCTCAAATCCTTAGGCCCACCCTAGAACCTCTCCCTGGGGTCCATCTCTCTGCTCACCCCTACCACTCCCCACACTCCTACCTTCTACATGCTTCATAAGTCCATGAACCAAAACACGCAGGACATCCCATTGCAACAGAGCAAGGTGGCGCAGTGGTTAGACACTGGACTCTCATTCGGGAGGACAACGGTTCAATCCCGCGTCCGGCTATCCTGATTTAGGTTTTCTGTGATTTCCCTAAAGCACTCCAAGCAAATGCCGGGATGGTTCCTCTGAAAGGGCACGGCCGACTTTCTTTCCTATTCTTCCCTAATCCGATGAGACTGATGACCTCGCTGTCTGGTCTCCTTCCCCAAACAACCAAACCCATCCCATTACAGCTGGTTACTGTGCCCCCACTGAGAGAATCTCTGCTCTCATACACTAACACCTTCAACCTATTACCTGGAACCCACCCTCCTATATAAAAGATACCAACTATTTCCTCCACCCACTCTCCTAAGTCCCTGTCCCTTTACTACACGCTGCTCTGTTCATCACTATCAATGCCACCTCTATTTACACTAACATCCCTAATGTCCATGGCTAGAGGCACCTGTTTGTGGTGAAAATTTTTGCCCTATTTTGTCATTTTTAAGAAGTTATTTCGGTATACTTTTCGCTAGATTTATTTATTTTTTTTCCAGTTTCGTCAATAATTTCGCTAAATTTTATTTCCACTTTTCAGCAGTAAAAGGTAAAGGAAATACATTTATGGCACATTTGCAGTGAAAAATCTTTTATTTTACATAAATTGAAAAAGCATAAAAATTATAAATCTTATTAAAACACAAATACCAAAGTTTGGAAAACATTTATCCTGTCCTAGTCAGTGTACACAACACACAAGTCAGTCTGAGAAAGACAGGGATACCATGACTTTCATATTACTGGGAGTCAGAGCTGTTCTCCTGTCAGACATTATATTGCAATATCTAGAAAATGATCTCTCACTATCAACATTACTGACTGGGATCCACAAAGCCTTCACTGCAGCTTCCACAAAAAGTCCATATTCTGCTTTCAGGGAAAGAAGAATACCAATCACATCAACACATCTCTACAAGAACTAGCTACTAAATCCCTAAACAGTTTGTATGGTACAAGAAATTCTGACGTTGGAAGTTATTGTAGAATGGGAATTTTCTTTATCAGCTGAGAGATTTCAGCACTGTCTAAATTGCCTTTTATTATGTTTCTTGGATCAAACAGTTTACCTATAGAAGAAATGACAATTTTTCCTGTATCACACTCCATCAAGTGGTTCAGTTTTGTAAGACTTGCTCTACCTACAAACTGGAAGAGTGATGTTAACCATACTTGCATATGCTCTGGCAGTTTAAGAAGTTTTTCTGAGGTTGTCTAGAAAAAAAATGCATACTCTAGTAACTTAAAGCTCTTTGCAAGGTCACCAAGCTTAGACTGCAGAAGATGAATTAATGGTATCGTGGAGCCCTCTAATGTCAGCAGCAAAATGCAACATTTTGAGCAGTGCTCAATAAGAAAAATAGCTAGGCATTGAATTTTTTTTTTTTTTTTTTGCTTCAGCAGAAGTCAAAGCTTTAAAATAATTGACAGGTACACTCTCATCTTCAACAGTTTCAACAAATTCTACTATATCACAGAGGTATTCTCCAAGGTACTCGACACTTTCAAACCACGAGTTCCATCTGGCGATGACAGGAATAGGGAAAAGTTTAGCTTTTGTGGGTACACCTACATATTTCTGAGCTAAGAACTGAAAGTATGCATGCTTTCTTTTTCGGGTATTAAGGAAGGTGTGTTTTGTCTGCAAAACACAATGGTTCAAATTACAAAGTTCCACTGCCCACACATCGGCAACCAAATTTAATATATGAGCCCAGCATTGTGTGTGTACTAACCCTTCTGAAACTAAAACCCTAACTCATTTATACACTTGCCCATATAACAGGCTGAATCTGAAGTTATAGAAACTACATTTCTGTACTGAACTTAAAGTTTCTGTTTCACACTCATAATTGCTTGCACACATTCTGTGGCATTTGCATTTGCAATAACTTTCACTCCCCTGACAAATAATTTCTGAACTGCACCATCGCCACAATGAAGTACTTTTATCAGAACCACGAACACACACTGCCCTTTTCTGTCTGTTGTTTCATCACAAAGAATTGAAACTCTTTCGTCTTTCACGGCTCCTTTCAATCTTTCCTCTTCTTCTTTGATGATTCAAGGTATGTAACCTTCCCATAGTCTTCCAGCTGAGGGTAAGTCTCCAGCACCTTAAAAATGTCAATAGAACTGCTATTAGAGTACTATGTAACAAATTAAATTGCCACATTACCCAATTATAAGACTTTTTTAAGAGGGTGCTCGAGGAAAAATTATTTTCAATATAGCCCTATTCTGACCAACCAAAATTACTGGCTATCGAGATTCCCTAATCTTTGCTGCGATTAGCAGACGGTAAATTAATTATTATGCAAACCTAGTATGTATTTGTTCATCCATTCTCTCAGCTTCGGATGATCAACTTTTTCCATCGGAATGTTAGCCTCAATGAAAGCTCAAGTAGTCGATAAAATGAATTCTTCTTTATCATTTTTTGCTCATTTTGCCGCTGCAGTGACTTCCGTGAGTGTAGCTTGTCTTTTTATACCAGTAGTTGTCAGCACCTTCTCCATGTTCTTCTTATGGGAAGAATACTCAATATATTGTATACATCGAAATGGTGTACAATCGATATCCGGATTGCATTACCATAACTCCAATCGAATTTCCGCAGTTAAGTTCAAATGACAAGATTTTGCGAAGTTTTGTCAATTATTTCGCAATTTGGCTTAAAAGTAAATAGTTTTGCATTTTCAGCAAAATGTGTAAAATTTCGTGAAAATTTCGCGATTTCGCGCTTTGTGAAAAACAGGTGCTTTATCCATGGCCTTACCACTATTGAACACTACCTTTTCCAACGGCCAATGAATTCCAAAGCGAAACCTCATCCTTAGTCGCCATGACCAATTTTATTTTCACCCACAATTACTTCTCCTTTGAAGGCATTATCTACAAACAGATCCGGGGTATGGCTTTAAGCACCCGCATGACACCACCCTACTCCAACCTATTCACAGACCATTTAGAGGAATCCTTCCTATACACCCAGAATGCTAAATCCCTCACTTGGTTCAGATTCATTGATGACATTATTGTGATCTGGATCAAAGGTGAGGACATCCTGTCCACATTCCTCCAGAACCTCAACAATTTCTCCCCATTTGCTTCACCTGGTCCTACTCAACCAAACAAGCCACCCTCCTAGATGTTGACCTCCACCTCAAAATGGCTACATCAACATCTCTGTCCATATCAAACCTAATAATCGCTAGAAATACCTCCACTTTGACAGCTGCCACATGTTCCGTACCAAGAAGACCGTTTCATACAACGTAGCCACCCGTGGTCGTCACATCTGCAGTGACGAGTGGTCGCTCTCGAAATATAATGAGGGTCTCACTGAATCCTTCACAGAACGTAATTATCCTCCCAACAATGTGCAAAATCAAATCTCCCGTGCCTTATCTTTCCAGCCCCTGCCACTTCCCAAAGTCTCACTGGCCATAGAGGGGCATTCCCCTCATAACTCGGTACCACCCAGGACTGGAGCAACTGAATTACCTTCTCTGCCAGGGTCGTGACTACCTCTCATTGTGTCCTGAAATGAGAAATGTCCTGCCAACTACCCTTCCCATCCCTCCCACAGTGGTATTCCACGGTCCACCGAACTTACACAATCATCCCTATACAACCCCTGCTGCAAACCCCTTACCTCTTGGCTCATATCGCTGTAATAGACCTAGATGCAAGACCTGTCCCATATATTCTCCCACCACCACCTACTCCAGTCTGGTCACAAACATCACCTATCCCATCAAAGGCAGGCCTACCTGTGAAACCAGTCATGTGATCTACAAGCTAATCTGCAACCACTGTGCTGCATTCCGTGTGTGCATGACAATCAACAAGCTGTGTGTCCGCATGAATGGCCACTGACAAACTGGGCCAAGAAACAAGTGGACCACCCTTTTGCTGAACACACTACCAAACATGATATCCTTCATTTCAGTGACTGGTTTACAGCCTGTGCCATATGTATCCTTCCCACCAACGCCAGCTATTCTGTATTGTGGGACAAAGGCCTTCTTGGCTGAAAGTTTATTTGTGACTACCTTTTTGTTGTGCCTATCTGTGACTCAGCATCTCTGCTATATGGTGAGTAGCAACTTCCCTTTTCATAATATTATTATTACAGTCTGTTTATTGGATAACAATGTGAGCCCCTGACTTCCACTCCATTCTGTGAAAACTGCGCACCAATAGCACTGTCCATTTCTGCAATATTTGCAGTGCATCTTTTATGTGATTCACCCTGTTTGTACCAACAAATGTTATGACTTACTTTGGCTGCGTTTTCATTGAATTCTTCAGGACATTATTGTTGTGTACGACTTTGTAGACAATGGTAAGGAGAGGTGGGCTACAGAGTGCTGCGGCAACTGTCGTCATAAGAAAGTTGGACAGGAGCAGAAATGATTAGCAAATAAGTTAACATAGTAAACAGGAGATTTACTTAACTTGTATTTCTCCAAGTGAATGAAAATTCTTTATTAATACTGCAGCAAGAAATAAAGTTCAATGTCACTGAGGATGAAGCTGTCTGAACTGTGCACTAACAGTGGTGTTGGAGCTGCAACCAGGCAGCAACTGCATAGTGTCATGTAGTGAAGTGGCTCCAAGGGCAAGTGGGCTATTTGGCTGCCACCAGCCATCATGTATTGCAGTGCCAGAGGACACTCATGGTACTGAGCCACCGAAGCCAAAGTCCAGCGGCATGCTCCATTGGTTCCATTGTATCCCTCACTACCACTGCAAGGCGTCTGATGGAAACTTGCAGTTCCATTGTCAACTTTGACGCCCATGGGCTGATAACGATACATGATACCATAATTATTCAGTTTATTGTCAAAATATTTTTACATCTCAGTAGTTGCCAATTATTTTTCTTGTAGTTATGAAGAAAAAAAAAGATTCAACAAAGTGGCATAGAGCTGGCTTGTACATATCAGGGGTCTGTAGTATTAGTCTTACAAACAGTCTCAAGTTACCTCTCTCCCCCCACCCCCCACTTGTCTCTCTTTCTGTCTCTGGAATAATTCTGATGATTTTATAAGAAAGTTCTGTCATTATCACACTTCCTTTTTCCTTAAAACAGTCACCTTAGGAACTGATAATTATATGAGCTCAGTATTGTTTCTTCTTTTTTTACAAAATAGGCTTTGTGATATTTATGTATACCGTCAAATATTGTTTGGTTTCTCTTATCCTTCACCTGACCAGATGCACAGTTCAGTTGAAATATGTTGATTGGTTCACAACTTGCTAGTTGGGATTTCATCACAGTTGCACCAATAAATATGAAATTTTTTTCTCTGAATGAAGAATTTCACACTTAGTCAATAAAAAATCAGTACCACAAAGTCACATACAATCAACAAAATTATTATACTAAAATACATGCATGATAACAACAATAATAATAATAGTAAATCTATAACTGCAAGCGTCTGTACCCAGATTGGGCGGCTTGTGGGCAGCGTCTGTTCCTCATGTTAGAGGCGGCTGTTTCAAGAAAACCTTCTAACGCTAACAAAGTTAGTCGTATTCCTGGTAGGTTACGCAAGTTATCTCCCCAACTTTGAAGAATTTCAACAGTTACAATCTTAACGCATGATGGAAATGTCTTTCAATAACGAACCTACCCCAGATGGCCAATCCACCATCGGCAATGACGCAAGCAGACCCATGGATTCTGGGGAGTCTGCAACACCATGCAAATCCAACAAGATTAAACCCAGAAAAATCTTCAACATAGCAACTCTCAACATAAACTCCCTTCTCAAAGTGGGAAAACTTAAGCACCTTACAGACCAGTTACACACGGAAGGCATACAAATTGTGGCGCTACAAGAAACTCGTTTCACTGATGAAAACACATTTGAATCAAACAAATTCAGAATATTTAAAGGAAAACCTGGAAAAATTGTAATGAAGAAATGCCCTCAGCTTGGCACAGCTTTTGCTATAAACACAAAAATTTTGAACTCTGTCGAACATTTTTGGTCAACATCATAGAGAACATCTTTCCTCACTTTTCGATGTGCAAATAAAAAATACACATTAATTAATGTTCACGCTACCACAAATGACAAAAATAATGCTAAAAATAGGGAAGAAACAGATGAATTCTGGGAAAACCTTAAGGATCATATATCAGAAATCCCAGAAAACAATGCAAAAATACTTCTAGGAGATTTTAACACTCAGATTGGAAAAGAAAAGAAATTCCGCGATATTGTCGGCAACTTTCCCGCACACAAACGAACCAACAAAAATGGAGAAAGGTTAATTATGCTCTGTAAGCAGTTTAAACTCAAGCTAATGTCAACACGTTTTAAACATCTTCCCAGAAAACAAAAAACCTGGGTATCTCCGATAAAGAGTATTGGAGAATTTCAAATAGATCACGTTGCCATCTCCTCCAAATGTGAAAAAGAAATATTGAACACACGTGTCCGAAAATCTCTAAACCTCGACTCCGATCACTATCTCACGAAAATAAAAACTAAACTGATCCCAAAAAAAACAAACAGAAAAGCAGAAACGGTGAATATAAAAACAGAAATAAAATAAATTTTGATCTTACAACCCTGAGAAATTACAACCTTAAGTCCAACTCTAACCTCAAGGATTTTCAGAAAAAACTAGACATTCTCCCCTTCACAAAACCTCCAAGAATTTCAGAACAACTTGATTGAGGCAACAGAAACAACCTTTCCAAAAAAGAGCAAACTGAAAACAACCTTGATGAATTTAAGCAAGCCAGAAAGAATGCCTCGAAAACTATTCGCAACACCATGAGACAATATGAAAAACAACAACTGGACTCAATCGAAGAGAATTTCAAGAAATGCAACACGGCAGCTTGGTACAAAACATTCAACCAGAAACTCCGAGGATACCAGTCCCCTTGCCTAAACCTTATGAGAAATAATAAGACTCTCGCCACCAACAATACTGAAAACTGTGAAATCCTGGCTGAATATTTTGAGACACTGCTAAACTGCCAAACACCCATCCAGACTCTCAGTTTTACGCAACCAGAAACATTACCAACACCTCCGACACGAGAGGAAATCACAAACATAATCAAAAATCTCAAAAACAGGAAAGCATGTGGAGAAGACACAATTACAGCAGAAATGCTCAAGCTTGGGGGAGAAACATCAGTAGAAGCACTACACAAAGAACTTGAACAAGTATGGGAAACCAAGAAAATTCGAAGTCACTGGAAAACTGCCCTAATTCACCCTTTGTTTAAAAAAGGTGACAAAAGGGATGTTAACAACTATCGTGGAATATCGCTTCTCCCAGTCCCATACAAAATTCTGTCAAAAGCCCTGCTCAATTGTGTATCACCAATTATAGAGGGAAAACTTGGAGAATATCAAGCTGGCTTCAGACCAGGAAGATCCTGCGCCGGACAAATTTTTAACCTCAAAACAACAATGAACTATTTATCTACAAGGAGCAAGAAATATTTCATAACATTCATTGATTTCAAAAAAGCTTATGACTCAATCGATAGGGACACACTCATCAAAACACTTCGAGAATATGAAATAGATGAAACAACAATCACCATAATCAAAGAAACATTAACAAACACAACATCAAAAGTAAAATTCCAAGGAGAAATTTCACGGCATTTCGAGGTCAAAACCAGCGTCAGACAAGGAGACGCACTGTCCCCGGTACTCTTCAACTGTGTTCTGGGTAAAGTCATAGCGGAATGGAGAAAACTCACGCAAAAACATGGAGTTGAGAAAGTCCAAATTGGAGGGAAGTGCTACAAAGCCATTGAAACTAACTGTTTTGCCTTCGCTGACGATCTCGCCTGTTTAGCTTACACACAAAAAGACACAATAAAACAAATAGAATTACTTAAAGAAACTGCTGAAAAAGCAGGCTTGCAAATTTCATTTGAAAAGACAGAAATCATTACAAATATCAAAAATCCACCAAAGAAAATAACTACGAAATACGGGAAAATACAGGTATCTAAACATTTTAAATATCTTGGTGAACTAATTCAGCCTGTGGCAAAAGGTCATCCAGCCTGCAGGGCTAGAATACAAAAACTAGAGACAGCAACTCACTACTGCAGACAAATGTATTCAAAAAAATGTATATCCAAAAACATTAAACTCAGACACTACCAGACTGTCATTAGACCGCAGATACTATATGCATCAGAAACACTGGCAAATTTTACATACGCAGAACAGATAGAAAATCGTGAAAGAAGAATTGTGAGGACAATTCTTGGACACAGGAAAATAACAGATGATCAAGGCAAGCCTGTATACAGACTAAAAAGCAACAAAGAAGTGTATACAAAGTGCAGCAAAATTACAGACGAAATTAGAAAAAGAAGATGCTCCTTTTATGCTCACATCATGAGGATGAACCCGAATAGGCTTACAAAACAAATATTTTCGTACATCATAAATCTAAAAAATAAAAATGTATGGCTTATCAACACAGAAAGAGATCTAAAAGAAATGGACATAGATCAGGAAACAATATTTAACAGAAACCTTTGTAGAAAAAAACTGAATTCATTCAGGGGTTTCGGTGTGAAAATTAAGAAGACTTGTGGAACTAAATGGTCTGAAGAGAGAAAAGCCGCCTTCAGCGCAAGAATGAAAGAAGTGTGGACTGAGAGAAAGAAGACTTCCCAGAAGCGCAAGAAATAACTGTTTTCACGGTCTTTAACGGCCAAATTTGTATAATAATAATAATAATAATAATAATAGTAAGTCTTTAGTAAACGTGTGTAATCGTAAATAGCACCAGATATAAAAGATATTCAGAAACTAATGAAGTGTGATACACTATTTTGAGGAAGGTGAATGTTCACATTGCAAGTGCTGCTATTCTTAAGTTATGATCTTGAAATAATGTTCAGACAGACCATGTAGATCGCATTAGTGTCCCATTGCAGCTGTTCCTGTGTTGGAATCCTGAAGCTTTGATAAATTTTCAGCCTTCTACCAAATAATAGAGAGCACTTCTTGTGAACGCAGTTATATTGCACCTTATGTTACAATTGGTGTGTACAGGGTGTTCCAGGAGGAATGGTCAATATTCATGGATATGTTAGGAGCGGTCATTCAAAGTCTAGTAAGTATGGGCTCTAAAGTGAAACCCTTATTTTACATTTTCATGTGGTCCAGACTTTTCTTTTAAAAAAATGCAAAATTGAGGAAAATGTGGAATTAAGAAAACATTAAAATGCCCAAAATACGTACAAAAATATACAGAATTGGCATATATGATTGAAAATTGTAATTGTCACCAACACATTGTATAAAATCTGTATAAGTGAAGGAAATTTACAGTACAAAGTTTATACAATCAATAATTTATGGCAATGAATTTCATCAGATGTGTAACAACAAGTAAAGACACATCAAAAAATTGAAATTGGTGTCTGGGTACAAGGTAATCGAGCTATTCGCCAAGCTACGATCACAAATTATATGTCAAAACATGCATTTTTGTGACACCTTTCCTTTGTGCTCACCCAGAAAAATCAAAAATTGATGAATATGGTGAATTAAACCAGAAACTATGAAGGACTATGAAAGGCATCAGGATGTAACATGTGGGGGCAGTTTAATTGGGTTGAGTAGACTGCACACTATGCTTTGCAATGGTGATGTCACTAGTGGGCTTTCAACTGTCAACTTTTGCAGGTGCTTGCGAATGCCCCCCCTGTGTGAACTGTGCGCATTTCAATTATTCAGTTCCTTTGTAGTGTGTAATTTATGTCCACGGTATGCTGTTTCAAAGTAATGGTGCATTGAAAGTGTATCACAGATATGTCCTACTCATCATTAAATGTCAATAAAGCATCAATGATGTAAAGCTTCAAGAGATTTTATGACAACTAATGCACAGTACGAAATGCAGATGAGTAAGCCGTAACATAATGGATAATGTCATGGTAGCTGAGTTAGAGGTTATAGGTTCGTAACTCGCTGCATGCTAATTTTTTTTTCAGTTTAGTATTGTCATCACATTCTGGAAGTTTGTTATGATTGTAATACAATGTGTTCTGCAATATTTGATGTTATTTAACATTTCTGTCTGATTAGAGAACGAACGATGAAATAAATATTTTCTTGTTTACTTTCAAATGTGTGGTGACTTGCAAGTGTGTGGTTAGGCAGAAACCTAAGAGGACAGCTTAATTCCTGTGATTGAAACAAGCAGCAATCATATTGTTCATTGTCACAAGTACTTCACTGTTTATTTCTGAATATGTGAATTTCCGGGGTGTCCGATTAAGCAGGAACCTAAGAGAAAAGCCTAAATTGCGGCAAGTGAAACAGTGAGCAGTAGCATACATATCCTTCCTTGTCACAAATATTTCGCTCGCTGCACAACTGGAAACACATTCCCCCTGAAGAGTTCTTTCTAGAACTGAGTTTCTTCTGTCACTAACACATCTGTAAACATCAACTTGGTGCTATAGCAATTGACAATTATATAGGCTCATTCCTGGTTGCACCACATCACAATTACAACAATTCCTTCCTGCAAAAAGTAGTGTGAAATGAACTCGACCCATAACATTGCACGGTGAAGCCGAACATTGCTAGTTGTGTTGGCAACGCTGATTGTGGATTACGACAGCATTGCCACTCACATCTCCCCTCTCTGCAATGGCCTAAAATATTCCCTGAACTCTGTCACCACCAACGGTGTGATCCGTCTTCTTTTGTGTCACTTATAAATCGTTGTCACATCAAATCTCAATAAGAAGAAAATGTGATGAAGTTGAGCGAGACATCGAATAAGAACGTAGAATCAAGTAAACCTTACTAGGAAGAAATGTAAAATTGGGGATTTTTTAGCATTGTTTTTATGGATTTTTCATAGTGACTATGAATTCATGGTGTAGAATCATGGAAAACTTAAAATCAGATAATTTAAAATTGAACTTACACTTTACCTTAAGAGCTATGAGCACTTATTCATCTTCGCTGCAATGAAACACAGCTCTTCTACTAAACAAGTCCTAGCTCTTAAGATGTTTACTTTAGAGCTCATGTTTCCTGGATATGGAACATTGCTACTGTAGTACCCTGTATAAGGCAACACTTTGACATGGCACACCTCTTTATTCAGTGGGGTGCCTTGCTTCTGCAAGCTGAGAAGCCTCATGAAATAATTGCTGATCTGGCAGGTACCACTGTGCATAGTGAACTATCGTTGTCTCATCTTGCAGACTTGTAGCAACCATTTGTATCAGTTCACATGCACAAACAATAACAAAACTTCCAAATAGTTTGTGATTCTAAACTACTTAACTAATAAAAATACTTTTAACTGTTACATCATCATCACTTTACCAGAGTGGTATGTAACATCACATATCCCCACCCGTAGCTGAATGATGTTGCCACTATTATAAAATATACATGGATAATACTTGTAAGTATGTAATCTGATTATTTTTACAAAGAGAAAGCTGAAATATAGAGACACTAGTTCCTTTTATGTTTTCAAATTCTAAACTCTGTGAACATATCATGCAATTGGATAGATAAAGAATCTACTCACCAAGCGGCAGCAGGAGAACACGCATATAAAGTTATTTAAATTTTCAAGCTTTCGGAGTCAGAGACTACTTCTGACAGAATGACTGTGGGGGAAGGGAGAGAGATGAAGGACAAAGACTGGCGAGATTTGGGAGATGGAGAGACTTCTGAAAAGTTTCCCAGAACTATAGGTCAATGGAGACTTACTGGATGGGATGAGAAGGAAATATTGATTGTTGGGGATTGCATCGGGAGAGATTTAAAAACCTGAGAGTTTAAAGGTGCAAGACAGGGTAATATGTAAGACAGAGATTACTGTCAAGACTTCCTGCACCAATTAATAAGAGTGGATAGCTAAGTACATTGTATGTGAGAAGATATGTGTATGAGAATCACACACTAGAATTATATTAGAAATCTATTTATGTATGACACATTATGAAGTGTGGTGTGACACACAAGGGAACTTGGCTCTGGGCAGAAGTATCATGTTTCTCTCCAGTCATGCTTATCACGCACATCTGGCTCCTTGGAGCAAACTGTGCAAACTCATGTCAGATTGCTCTTCTACTCTGTGGGCTTGATGAATTTTGAGAAATGTCTTTCTTTCAACCAAAAAGGATGGGGCATTTGTCCTGGTCTGCCTGGATTAGGAGGAATGACAATCCCTTTGTGCTTCTCCATTAACTTTTCTGAGAGGGTCAACATAAATTCCAGTGAGTCCTCTTTCCCCTCTAGATTTGCCTTACAAACTAAACAAATTTCCAGCAAATGGAACAAGATTTTCTTGTAATGCTTCAGGTTTCACTTGCTTTTTGGGTATTGGATATGAAACCATTCTCAGATTGGCTCACTTCACTCCTCCCATTGTGTCACTTTAGTCGAATGCAAGCTTTGGCTTTGTAGAAGGGGAGGGGATGACAATTGCGGAAGGCCTTGATGAGCTGCAATGCTACTTTATTAACAACATATACAATGGGTAGTCCCTGATTTCTCTAGGCTTGGTGCATTGACCCCCAGCTACTGACAGGTACTCACAGCAACTGCTACTGCTCCATCACAGAAAGGCCTAGCACCATGGCAGGCAGTGGTGGGGAGGACTATGGCTGCATCTCTCCAACCTCCGAAGCGCAGGAGATCCTTGTTGTATCCCTGGTGAGGGTAGGGCAGTCTGAAACTCCTCATCTTGTCCACTCGGCTGGTCACAGGGTGGATCATGGCTTCCTGAGCAGGAGCTTTGCTGAAGGACAGGGGTTCAGGGCCCAGCAGTGGAAGTAGCAGCTGCATCATCAGCATGGAGCTGAATGTCAAGGACTGACCATACATCACGGTCCCACTCAGGAACATAAGAAGCCTTAAATATATTTTCAGGGTACTGGGAAACTGGCTAGATTTTGTTCACTTTAGGATTTCAATGATTTGGAGCATCATAAACTTCATTATTAGAAAAATGAAAATACTTTTTAATTTGGCAAAACCTCTTGTAAGACATTGCATCATTGAAAAATGGAGTTGATATGCTTGCCTGCCATGACCAGTACATCTGCAGTTCAGGCTCCTGAACAACACATTTCAGAATGGTTAGAGCAAAGAAAATTTGAAGTTTTTGACATGACAGGTGCAAAAAATTACGGCCAGTGGTTGAAACACATTGACTGATATATTTAGCTGTTTCCACATTTATTGTTTCCAGCAAATCTCTATCAAAAACGCTCAAATATATCAAGTTAAGTTGGCAAAAGGAATTGTACAGCCGAGATTAGCAGTAAACAGAAGTTTTGGGGGAGAACAATCAGTATTTGGATCAATAAGAAGTCATACTCTCACCTGAGGCCAATCTATACCTCTGTCTTCCTCTCTTGGTTGAAGTTCAAAAGAACCATCACCAGATTCCGAAACAGAGATATCTTCCCACCGCTCTTGCTTCCTGGAAGGACCACTATTCATTTTATAAAACTGCATCAAAATGGTAGTAAAGGACACCGTTATGTTACAGTGACTATGGAAACTCTACTGATACAGTTCTTAATCCCTCAACTCCGAGTGTCTTAAAGGCTTCATAAGCACAAGCCAGCAGCTACAAACTGAAACAAATGTGAAACCACAAAAAATGATAACTAACAGCAGCAGAAGGAACTACAATGATTATAATTGGGATGATGGTGCTATGTAGTGGCAGCAGAAGGAAATAACATGATCATAACCAGGTTGCTGGTGCAGGGACTTCCAAAATTTGGGAATCCAAGTTATCTCTGGATAATATTTCTCAGCAAAACAGTTTAATCTGAGTTATCTTGGGATAAACATTTTGGACTGCACTGCTACAACTGAGGTAGGTTCCTCTGTTTTGTAACTACGGAGTATTATTATTATTATTATTATTGTTGTTGTTGTTGTTGTTTGTTGGAACATATTGTGCTGCTAGGCACTTAAAACCCCTTCAAATCTCACAAGTATGAGGCTGTTAGCCCCTCATTCAACTACTATGTAAGGATACTTTTCACCCTTTTTGCCATATCCACTGTGACATGATGGTTTTAACATCCAGTATTCGTATAATTAAAATATGATTAAATTTGTAGGAAAAAAAATTGTATTTGAGTAATGTGCCTTTTTCCCTGTTCATTAAACATTTACAAGTTTTGAAGTAATTAACAGAAAACTATTCCTTACAAACTGTGTTCAGTTATCAGTAAGCAACATGTTTGGCTTGCCAACATCTACAGAATACTCTCTAAAGATCCAAATAAATCTGCTGCTATTAAACCATTTTGAGCTTTTGATATTACTGGATACATTTTATAAGTCCGGTAACTACTATCTTCTTTCACCTTTTAATGTAATTAGTGTGTTCTGAAAACTTTCCTTGCTTCTCTACTTAAATTATTAATTAATACATTTCTGTATAGTGAAATGTTCATAACCTTTATGCAAAAACTGTATTAGATCTTCTATCCCAGATGAGAAAGAAATAACTTCTACTGGTAAGAACTGTCATTTACTCTCCAAAACCAAGTATCTTCATTTGCAAACCACTTCTTATCTGTCTTCTTTATTGTTCCTTGCTCATAGGATTTGATATTGTTTCCAAAATATTTGTCGGTTTTCAATATTCCTTCTATACTTTTAATTAGTTCTCTTACTTAATTCTAAATCAGTGCCTGGCACTGTGCTAAGTGAACTTATATTATATATCTGTCTTAAATTCCTGTAGAAGGAGAACCATCACATTATTGTACTGTGTAGTAGCTTACTCTCCAGCTAGAATGCCAATGCTTGATGATCTGTAAATATTATAACATGGCAATGATTTGCAGTTGCTCCCCCCCTCTTCCTGTCCACCCCCCCCCCTCCCCCCCCCCCCCGCCCCCCAAAAAAACCCTCTCTCTGTCCATTTTCTCCCCCTCTCTGTTCATGTCCTCTTCTGCTCGCACTCCGACCTAGAGCCTGGTTCATTGTTACTGGAAACAAAATCTCAATTGGGAAATGAAGTCACTTAAAATGAGTGGATAAATGATTTGGGGTCATTAATATAAGGGAGAGACCTCTCCAGCTGCTGGATCTGTGAGGATAGTAGCTTCAGTGACAGCATTTCTCAGAGTTTTAATCTGTGAACAGGTAGGATTGTGAAGTTTCAGATCATTCAGACACCATAGTAGTATTCTATTTAAAGTCAATAAACCATAAATACAACATTTCCCTTTCCTCTTCAAGCTTACTGCAATAAAGAAAACAAAACAACATACTGTTGGGTATATAATTTTTGTTTAAAATTGTAAACACGCACAGCACATATATCCATCTGAATAGCACATATGTCCATCTGAATGCTAGTAGAGTATCAAATAACACTTTATAGTAAAACAGTCCAGCACTTTCCGAGATTTTTGCTAACATAGTTTCCTCTTTTTTATATTAAGTTCTTGGCAGATTTAGTCCAGATTTTTACATGATACTCTAATGTACTTTGGGATGGACACAGGTTACATGTTTCTTTCCCCTATATACATTAAATATGTATTATACCTAAAAATAAAGATGATGTGACTTACCAAATGAAAGTGCTGGCAGGTCGACAGACACACAAACGAACACAAACATACACACAAAATTCAAGCTTTCGCAACAAACTGTTGCCTCATCAGGAAAGAGGGAAGGAGAGGGAAAGACGAAAGGATGTGGGTTTTAAGGGAGAGGGTAAGGAGTCATTCCAGTCCCGGGAGCGGAAAGACTTACCTTAGGGGGAAAAAAGGACGGGTATACACTCGCACACACACACATATCCATCCACACATATACAGACACAAGCAGACATATTTAAATATGTCTGCTTGTGTCTGTATATGTGTGGATGGATATGTGTGTGTTTGCGAGTGTATACCCGTCCTTTTTTCCCCCTAAGGTAAGTCTTTCCGCTCCCGGGACTGGAATGACTCCTTACCCTCTCCCTTAAAACCCACATCCTTTCGTCTTTCCCTCTCCTTCCCTCTTTCCTGATGAGGCAACAGTTTGTTGCGAAAGCTTGAATTTTGTGTGTATGTTTGTGTTCATTTGTGTGTCTGTCGACCTGCCAGCACTTTCATTTGGTAAGTCACATCATCTTTATTTTTAGGTATATTTTTCCTTCGTGGAATGTTTCCTTCTATTATAACCATATCATTAATTTTAAATATGTATTATATATATATCTTAAAATATACAGCCAATGTCTGTCTGAAAGTACATTAAAGCCTTGTGAAAATATTTCAAATACATTGGTGAAGAACTTTTTATATATATAGCTAAATGTCTGTCAGAGGATTTATTAGGGTATTGTGTAAAATCTGAAGCTGTGATGGATCTTATTTTGGTTTAGCCTTAAAGTATGTCATTTAATAAGTATTGGAACACTGTGGGGCAAACATACAATATAAACAAGCCCACATCAAAAAGATATTTGTACAAAAAGAAAGATGAACATGTATCTGTATCCTAAGGTTTCCTTAAGCCAATATCAAATTTTTCACTCTTTAGCTAACTGTCTCTTCATGTCCATGAGTCTAAGTGGATGTATTACTTACATGTCAGAGAACAATATACCAGTATATACATTTGTGTACAAGTTTATACAATGTATCTTATGGAAAGGAAGGCAGTGTCTTCCATTTCTAAAGTGATCATCCTGAAAATGATACCTAGACATGCCATAGCCTGCAATCTTCTGATATAATGGTGACATCATTTATGATTGTAGTATACTACAGTCTTTATTATGGAGATAGATGGCACATCTCTTTCTTCAAGAAAGAAGAGGTAAATATCACTCAATTCAAAGGAGAGTTAATATATCAATCGATTTAGACTGTTTCAGTAGTAGTTGTAGCGAAGAGACTGTGGAGGTATGAACCTAGACATGTGAATTGTGTGTGTGTGTGTGTGTGTGTGTGTGGTTTTTTTTATATAGTTTATGTCATGTTTACTGTGGCTTTTACTGGCAAAAGCAACAGTTGTATGTTGTTCTTATAACACCTATATGTACACGTACGTTATGCCGAATACAACTTTAACAAGCGTTACCCTCTGGGAGGAATTTTGAATTGTTTGACATGTGTTAACCTAATGGACAGAAAGTATCAAACATAAATTTCATTACTATGGCAATTAATATAAAGCTGAAAGACTTTAATTTAGGAAATCATGAAAGTAGCGAAAGTTTTCGTGAATGAAATGATAAACGGTCACCAGCCTAATTAGGCATAATAATGTAGGAACATTAAGTTCAAAGAATTTATTTATAATTTTGCAGAAAGGACTCTCATTATTTCTCCTTTTGTAAAGTGCAATGAACACACACAACTACCAGATGAACTGAACAGTGATTAGCAGTAGTTATCATTCGCATAAATTAGCAGTCACAGAAAGATAAATGGTACTTCACTCCTGTTAATAATAATCATCATCTCAACCATTAACCAATTCAGCACCAAAAAGTTATCAAAGACATCACGAGACTAAGGACACCCCAGCACATCAACAACAGATGATAACGTTGAAGCTGTGAAGAAAATTGTTTTGGGAAATCATCAGATTACCGTAAAAGAAGTTGCTGAGGATGTCGGCATATTAGTCAGTTCATGTCATGCAATTTTTTTGGATGTTTTGGGCATGACACATGTGTCAGTCAAGTTTGTTCCAAAACTTCTCAATTTGATCAGAAGAACTGTTGCATGAGCATCACTCAGGAGCTCTTGAATGACATCAAAGGTGATCCTGATTTGCTCAAAAGGGTCATAACTGGTGACGAAACATCCCAATGCATGCATCCGGGAGAGCCAAGAGCAAAAAAACATGCCAAGTTTGGTCAAGTGTCATAGTTTTGTGCACTGTTTTTTTTTTTTTTTTCAATTACCATGGCATAGTGCATAATGAATTTTTGCCTCAAGGTCGTACAGTCAATAAGGATATTACCTTTACTTTACGTGCTGTTTGTGCGAAGCAATATGCAAAAGACGTCCAGAATTGTGAAAAAACAATTCATGGGTTTTGCATCACGACAATGCAGCTGTTCATTCATCATTGCTTGTGAGAGATTTTTTGGCTAAAAAAACGCGACAATCATGTCTCAGCCACCACATTCACCGGATTTGGCCCCCTGCGACTTTCCCTGTTACCAGAACTGAAGGATGAAGATTTTCAATGACTGAGGAAACAAAAACTGCATTGCTGGAAGTACTCTAGGCTATACCAAAAACTGGTTATGAGAACTGCTTTGAGGATTGGAAGAAATGTTGGCACAAGTCTATTGTATCTTAGGGGCATTACTTTGAAAGGGACAGCATGAATATTGATGAATAAATAAATATTTTTTCTCAAAAATATAAAATCTCCATACATTTTGAACACACCTCGTATGTTACTGGCAATGTGTGAAATCCGGCATTCTCTAGAATGTGTACGTAAAAATCATACAATGGACAATCCAGGATGGAATGTAACAATATTCTGAAAAGGAAAGTTGCTGCTCACCATATAGCGGAAATGCTGAGTCACAGATGGGCACAACAAAAAGAGACTGTCACAAATGTGTCTAGTTAATGTACAGAATGCCTAAAATTGAACTTTGAAGTATGATGTTTTATACATTGCCTAGGCACGGTACACTTTGCCGTGTTGTCTGCTTGCATAGAATACAATACACCTAATTCTGCCATTTTTTTTCCTGCCACTACTGGTGGCATTTGGGTCTGTTCAGTAGTTGCAAAGACAGTGTATTGTTGCACAATGTTCAACTATCATACCATGGATATTGCCATAATAGTACTCCAGTGTATAAGATCCAGTTGTAATTCGACAGATGTTCTCCTGTCATCCTTTCTCATTGTTCTTGTATCACCATTTTGGAAGGGAGTGTAGTTCCAACAAAGGAATCATGCCATGTTGACATGCAATGATGGTTCTGCCATGAATTATCTGAAGTAAGAGCCAATGCTGCTAAGAACTGTGTTTTCCTAACCAAACCCAATAACCAACAGTTAGTCAGTGATGTGAAAAAGACTAAGACGACCATGAAGAACGAACGAAGGGACTGTTGGCTGCTGAAACACTATGATGTAAGGGTGGTCGAGAATAAGACTAAGTTGATCTATCCTGTTAAATAAGGTATGAGTGCCATACAATTTTATGTTGCAGACTCTGAGTTATTTGACATACTCCGTAAGGCCCATTTGCCTACTATTCCTGGAGGACAGGACAGGATGTTCAAAAAAAACTTTCACTCAAATATAAGAACATTACACTTCATGATAATCAGGTGTACATTCACCTTCACAAGCTTTGCCAGAAAAAGCGAAAAGATTTTTAAAAAGATGGTGTGATCAAGTTAGCATTTTTTTTTCAGAATGCAGTTTCCACTATCAGGTCGATCTGTTCGATTTTTGGTCCCATCCTCATAGAGAGTACTAGTTTATAATTGTCTGCCAATATCATCTCACTAAGTCTGTAGCTCTTAGGGCTCTGAAATCAAAGAGGCATATGAAGTAGCCTACAACCTCATCAACATACTTTGCTTGGTGCTCCACCAATTCTACAGTCTGATAGCAGCAGGGAATTTGCAAACAACAGGGTAAACAGACTAAAGGGAGTATTGGCCCACCTTGAAGATCATCTTTGGTGAGCCACGGCACTCACAAAGTCAGGAAACTGTTGAAAGAGCAAATCAGGACATTGAAAATATGCAGTGTGCTTGGCTGCAAGATGAAAAAACTGGCTGCTGGAGTGACAAACTGCAGTTCATCCACTTATGAAAAACAGAGCTTTTCATTCTGGGATTTACAGGTCATCACACAAAGATCTGTTTGGCAGCAAAGCTAGAGGAGGTTTTTTCACGTGTCCCTACCTGATGACAATTTACAAGACGTAGAGACCGAGGAAGAGCTGGAAAAAATAATGGGGAGTGTACAAACAACACAACAGCAGAAAGAAAGATGAGATGAATCAATGTAAGAGGCACAGCTCTCTGCAGAAGATATAGATGAGAATGCAATCCATGATGGAGGAAATCAAAACAAGAGAAAGCCATGGTTATTGAAGAGCCTTCCATTTATATGGTTACTGAAAATCCTTTTTGTGATATCTGTTGTGTCTGCTTAAAAGAAAGCATTGGTACTCATACATGTCACAAGTGTGGTTAAAAAGTTCATGCTACATGTGGGCATTCTCCCAAAGACAATGACAGGAATGAAGTAGAAGGTATGGAGTTAGTCTTTTGTGCAGTGTATGCTTCAACATCGAGAAAAACTATCCAAGTAAAACAGAATTAAAATTGAACCTTGAGATTCAGGCCAAAAAAGAAAAGGGGTTCCGGGGAAAAAAAATTCTCCTGTGCCTTTGGCTGCCACTGTGCGAGTCCCGATGTCGACAAAGGTGGGGTGACTCAAGCAATCTGGTGGCAGTTGTTATGAATGTGATGGAAATTGGCTTTTACTGACTTGGAACTGCAGAAGGAATCTTAAAGTTGCCGTACATGAGATCAGAATTTACCATATGTCCAAAGAACTTAAGAAATGAAGACATTCATGACGATGAAATACGTCTCCGGTCTGCAGCTACTTCTCAGTCCACACGAAGCGCCCAAGGATATGTGCAATGCAACACAAAATGCCAAAATATGAGGTCCCTTTGTGTGGAAAAGCAAATTCAATTCAAATGTCAGTCTAGCCTCCCTGCTGCAACAAGTACATCATGCCAGTTTTGCTTTGTGTTTTACTGCTAACGATATTCTGTTCGCATTCTTCTTTAAGTCATGAAATGTATATAAAAGATCAAATTGCCAAAATCATGTGTTTTATCATGAAGAAGAAAAGGGAGAACTTATTGTAACAAGTATTTCAATCTCAGTTCTGCTGCTTTCACTGTTTTCCGGTAAGAATATCCTGTGCTTTATTTCACAGTTTCGTTCTTTCAGTTTCAAATGAGCAGTAATTAATAAAGGCTTCTCATCTTGTGCCCTTTAAACACACTTTATAAATGGAACTAGGCATTCTGTATATTGCCAAGGAATTGTATAGAAAGTCTAGGAAGAGTATGTAACATTTTCACAAAAAACTTACGTTTCATAGTTTGTCTAAAACCATCAAACATTTTATACAATACTGGGATTTCACACAATGCTGGTAACATATATGAATCAATAATTCAAAATACATTTGATGTGACATTATTTGCACTGTGTCTGACAGTTAGGAATGACAGCTCTATATGAATCTGACAGATAAATAATTATTTAATTGGATAGATAAAAAATATACTCATCAAGCGAAAGAAGAACACACATTTAAAAGACTGTTGTAATTGGCAAGCTTTCGGAATCAGTGGAGCATTCTTCAG
Source organism: Schistocerca cancellata (assembly GCF_023864275.1). Taxonomy (NCBI): domain Eukaryota; kingdom Metazoa; phylum Arthropoda; class Insecta; order Orthoptera; family Acrididae; genus Schistocerca; species Schistocerca cancellata. Next base: position 164,349,914 of record NC_064627.1, on the reverse strand, counting down.
GCAGAAGGGTTGAAGGGGAAGGAAGAAGGGTGAAGGAAAAGGACTGAAGAGGTCTATGAAAAGGGGTAGATTCCGGGAAAGTCACCCAGAACTGATGAGTCGGGGGAGACTTACCATATGGGTTGAGCAGGAAAGACTGATTGTTGGAAACTGCAGTGGACGAGATTTGAAAACCTGAGACCTTAAAAGTGGAAGCCAGGGTAATATGCAATCACAAATTACTGCTTAAACATCTTGCATGAGTTAATAAGAGTGAAAAGCTAAGTGCATTTTATGTAACAGAGATGGGAGGTGTGGGCAGTAAAAAATAGATGCGAAAGATAATGAAAGCTGTAGAAAACTAAAATGGAGTGAAGTAAAGAGCAGTTACAGTGAAGAATTGCTGAGACGGAAGAAATTAACATAAATTAAGGCCAGGTGGATGGTGAGAACCAAGGACATGTAGCGTTAGTTCCCACCTGCGGAGTTCTGAGAAACTGGTGTCTGGGGGAAGAATCCAGATGGCGCGTGTGGTGAAACAGGCACTGAGGTCATGGATGTCATGTTTTAGAGCATGCTCTGCAACAGGATATTGCAAGTTGCCATTATACACTCTCTGCCTATGCCAATTCACCTTAATTGATAATTTGGTGGTAGTCATGTCAATGTAAAAGGCCAAACAGTGTTTACATAACAGCTAGCATATGACACGTCATATACCAGCTGTTATGCAAACATTGTTTGGCCTTCTACATCGGCATGACCACCACCAAATTATCAGTTAGGATAAACGGTAGAGCATGCTCTACAACATGACATCCATGACCTCAGCACCTGTTTCGCCACATGTGTCATCTGGATTCTTCCCCCAGACAGCAGTTTCTGAGAACTCCGCAGGTGGGAACTAGCGCTACAACATGTCCTTCGTTCTCACCACACACCTGGCCTTAATTTATGTTAATTTCTTTAGTCTCAGCATTTCTTCATTGTAACTATAATTTGCTTCACTCCATTTTAGTTTTCTGCATCTTTCATTGTCTTTCGCATCTATTTTTCACTGCCCACCTCTGTTACGTACAATGCACTTAAATTTTCAGTCTTATTAACTCATGCATGATGCTTAAGCAGTAATCTCTGTCTGTATATTACCCTGGCTTCCACCTTTAAGGTCTCAGGTTTTCAAATCTCATGCGATGCAATCCCTAACAATCGGTCTTTCTTTCTCACCACGTATGGTAAATCTCCCCCGACCTGCAGTCCTGGGTGACTTTCCCAAAATCTATCCCTTTTCCTAGATCTCTCCAGTCCTTTTCCTTCACCACTCTTCCTTCCCCTTCAACCCAGAGCCACTGGCCCCGAAAGCCTGCCAATTACAGCCATCTTTTGTGTGTGTGTTTTGCCGCTGCTTGGTGAGTAGATTTTTTATCTATCCAATTAAATATTTTTTTTTTCATAATTGATTGTTTTTGTTGTTATGACTGATAAATAACCATCATATGCCTTCCACAATGTCAGCACCATTGTCTTGGGACACCCTTTCATATAATGGCATGCCACACCTCTGCAAACTGGAATGTCACAGCCTGGAATAACTGCCAAGCCTGCAGGTATCACAACATGTAGAAAATGTATCATCATCCCACCTTGCAGATGCACAGCAACCATCTGGAGCAAAGATTAAGAAAACTTTCTGTTTGCATTTCTAAACTACTTAACTAAAAAAATACTTTTGACTGTTGCTACCATTGGTCAGTCACTTTACTAAAGTAATATGTTACACCACACCAACCTCTGTTTTCACATATCATGGTAAGTAGTTACAGGAATGTAACAGTCACTACACTCACTTTATTCAGTACATTAGTATGTCTAGAGCTGTTATAGTGAGAAACACGCACCACCTCTCATTTGCCTATAATAGTGATTTCAAATGAAAATCATGCCAAATGTAAAATTTATCCTGTAATACTGTATTTATATGCATAAAACCTGAAAGCTGTTGACATTTATTGAAAAATTGTTCCTGTGCACAGACTGAATTTGTTGAGTGTCAATGGTATTGTTCGATTTGACAGTGGGAGGATGAATATTGATAATGACAGAAGTTGCCATCTGCCTAGTCATCGACAAAGTGGTGCAGCATATTTGACAAAAAGTTCATGAGATCTGGCGTTCTCTCACATTTCAACTGTCAGGACAACTATCTGCAGATTTGTTTTGCAGGAGATCATGACCAGGTAATTAGGGTACCAAAAGTTTTATGTTGGATCAGTTCAAAAACTCCTTTCTGAGAACAACAAAGCTCAATGGATAAGTGCATCTCTGAGCTTTGTTTTTCATTACAATATGGAAGAACAAATCCTACTGAATAGAATCTTAACCAGTGGTGAGACATTGGTTCCTTTATTAACATGGAGACAACATAGAAGTTAATGGTGTGTGATTATTTAAATTTTCAGCCAGCCAGAAAGGTCACAGCTGCCAATTTTTGGGGCACTAAAGGAATTTTATTTAGTAATATTTTTGCAATATGGAAGAACAATCAGTTATGAAGCCTACAGTGGCATATTATGAAAACTGGCAAGAGGCCTTCAAAATGAGCAGCGTGGTTTCTTGGTTAACATTGTTGTGTTTTTGTGCTACAATGCTCAGCCGCAAACACATGAACTGTTTCTTTAGAGCAAATCAAACATTTTCGAACCTCCACCCTACACCATAGACCTGGTCCAAGAGATTTCCACATCATCGTGCACATGAAAATGAGTCATGGCTCACAGTGCTTTGACTCCAACAATGAGCTTAAGGATGCTGTAAAGGTCTGGCTGCAATCTTAGATAGCAGAATTTTATGCAGTGGGATTTTCTCAACTTTTTAAGAGATATGATAAATACTAAATTTTCCTGGTGACTTTAGTCGTGGGCTTTCAACTAAAATCACCAAGCTGGAAATTCCACGAAAGTCCATATTGTACAAGCCTGCTAAAATTTTGACTTACACATGTATCTGCACAATTTAGTAACATTTAAGTGTGCACATAATGCAGATGGTTAGCTCTAATCAAGATTTAAAGGTCAATTACAAACAATAACACACAACTTTTCACTAATCTTAAAATGTGGAGAAAGATTCAAAATTTCAAGAGAGAACTTCATAAAGTAAGCTGTGTTAAAATCCATAATGACAATAGCAGTGAAATAGATTATATTAAATGTAAATCATCAGCCAGTATAGTCAATGGATTCTTCTTAATAGTAGCTGAAAATGAAAAACAAGAAAGGGAGAAAAGGTCTATTAGATCAGTATGTACCAATTACACCAATCCAAATGAGACCACAAAAATATTCTCTGGTTGTGATGGTACTGTTTTTATTTATTACTTCATCCAAAGCATTTATGTAATTAAACTGATTTCTATCAGCAGTTTACACACTGGAAAAGTTAAAAACATGTACTATGATCATTAGTGTTGACCTGAATTTATAGAGTTGAAATTTGTAATAAACTACAGGAGTGGCTAGTAAGGTACTCTATTATCTTTGAATACCTGGAGATTTCTAGTTACCTTCATAATTTCTGCTGGCATCTTATTAGAGATTTTGGCAACAGAATATAAAAATCTATTCTGAACCATGAATATAGTAGGGAAGTTCTGATGGAATGTAAATAATGTAGGAATAGAGGAGGCTACTCACTAAACACAAGAGTTGTTTTGACAGGTACTCACAGAAGAGAAGGAAAACATGCTAGCTTTCAGAATAAATCTTTTCTTGAGCTAGAGTGCAAATACACATACAAAAATGCAGAAAACCAGCAAAACCTCCAATCTCTGCTGAAATCCTTTGGCCCATCTCAGAACCTCTCACCTGAGTCCATATCCATCTTCACCCCTACAACCCACACAGCCACCTATGTGTTCCCCAACATCCACAAACCCACACAGTCCTGAGCTCCCAATTGTAGCAGGTTATTGTGGCTCCTACTGTAAGAATTTCCACTCTTGTTGACAAATGCCTCCAACCAACTGCCCAAAACCTAGCCTCTCACATCAAAGATACTAACCACTTTCTTGACTGACTCTCCACCCCTTTACCAACTTGGATCCCAACTTGTCAATGTTAATGCCACTTCCCTATACACCAAAATCCGTCGTGCCCACAGCCTTGCCACTGTTGAACACTACCTCTCCCAATATCCTTCAGACTTCAAACCCACTAGCTCATTCCCCATACTCTTTACCAGCTATATTCTGACAGTACTGCTTCTGCTTTAAGGGAAAGGTATACAAAATGAATCTGCAGTACAGCCATGGGCACCCACATCACACCTTGCTATGCCAACCCATTTATCAGTTGTCTAGAGGGAACCTTCTTAACATCCCAAAACCCCAAACCCATTGTCTGGTTCGGGCTCTCATTGATGATGTCTTCGTGCTCTGGACTTGGTGCTAAGATATCGTACATTTCTCCAAAACCTCAACACCTCTTCTTCCATCCAGTCCACCTGGCCCTCCTCAATCCAATGTGCCACCTTCCTGGATGTTGCCCTCTACCTATCTGATGACTCTGTCCACATTAAACCCACTAACCACCAACAGTACCTGCATTCAATAGCTGTCATCCCTTCCACAGGAAGAAATCCTTCCTCTACAGCCTGGCCACCAATGGCCAGCACTGCAGTGATGAGAATTCCCTTGCACAGTATGAAGAAGACTGCATGTGAGCCTTCACAAACAGGCACTACCTTCAAACCTAGTCCACAAACGTACTTCCCATGCAATGTCCTCACAAGCTGTAATCACTCCACCACCATCAACAATCAGCTACAAAGTAGTGCACCCTTGTCACCCAATACCACTCATGGACTGGAACAACTGAGTTATATCCTTAGCCATGGCTTTGATTATCTATTCCCTTAAATAAGGGATGTCCTACGTAAGGTCCTTCCAACTCTACCTGAAATGACCTTTTGTTGCCCACCAACATCCTAGTCCATCCCTATGCCACTACCAATCCCTGTCCCTTGCCACAAAAGAACAAACTCGACCATTAAGTGGCACAACATGCAGCTAAGCATGAAATGCTCAATTTCAATTACTGCTTTACAATCCGGGCCATCCGGATCCTTCCCTCCATTGCCAGCTTCTCTGAACTACACACACGGGAGTTATCCTTGCAACATACCATTTGCTCCTGTAATTGTCCTGGTCCCAACCTCTGGTAACACAATGTCCCCACACCTTCCACCCACCAGTTTCACCTTCCACCATGTTGTCATTCTCAATTCGTGTCTTCTTCACCACTCGCTCCCAGAAAGATTCGTACCTAAAGACTGGAAAATTGCTCAAGTCACACCAATACTCAAAAAGGGAAGTAGGAGTAATCCAATGAATTACAGGCCTATATCACTAAACGTCAATTTGCAGTTTTGGAACATATACTGTATTCGAACATTGTGAAGTACCTAGAAGAAAACGATTTATTGACATATAGTCAGCACAGATTCAGAAAATAATGTTCTTGTGGAACAAAACTAGCTCTTTATACTCATGAAGTAATAAGTGTTATCGACAGGGGATGTCAAATTGATTCCTTATTTTTAGATTTCCAGAAGGCTTTCGACACCGTTCCTCAAGCGTCTTTTAACCAAACTGGATGCCTATGGAGTATCGCCTCAGTTGTGTGACTGGATTCATGATTTCCTGTCAGAAAGGTCACAGTTCATAGTAATAGACAGAAAGTCATCGAGTAAAACATAAGTAATATCACTTAGTTATAGGCCCTCTATTGTTCCTGACCTATATTAATGACATAGGAGACAATCTGAGTAGCCGTCTTAGATTGTTTGCAGATGATGCTGTCATTTACCGTCTTGTGAAGTCATCAGATGATCAAAAAGACTTGCAAAATGATTTAGATAAGATATCTGTATGGTGCGAAAAGTGGCAATTGACCCTGAATAAAGAAAAGTGTGAAGTTATTCAAATAAGTTCTAAAAGAAATCAGCTAAATACTTAGGGATTACTATTAAAGATAACCTAAATTGGAATGATCACATAGGTAATATAGTTGGTAAAGCAAACCAAAAACTGTGATTTGTTGGCAGAACACTTAGAAGGTGCAACAGGTCTATTAAAGAGACTGCTCACATCACGCTTGTCCACCCTATTCTGGAGTATTGCTGTGCGGTGTGGGATCCGCATCAGGTGGGACATCAAAAAAGTACAAAGGGCAGCTCGTTTTGTATTAGCAAAATAGGGGAGATAGTGTCACAGACATAATATGTGAATTAGAGTGGCAATCATTAAAACAAAGGCGTTTTTCGTTGCGACAGGATCTTCTCATGAAATTTCAATCACCAGTTTTCTCCTCCAATTGCAAAAACATTCTGTTGACACCCACGTACATAGGGAGAAATGATCATCACAATAAAATAAGAGAAATCAGGGCTCGCACAGAAAAATTTAAGTGCTTGTTTTTCCCGTGTGCCGTTCGAGAGTGGATGGTAGAGAGACAGCTTGAAGGTGGTTCATTGAACCCTCTGCCAGGCACTTTATTGTGAATAGCAGAGTAATCACGTAGATGTAGATGTGCCACTCCCCACCATGCGTCACACACCTAGTCCATGCAATTGCCAAATCTCCCTCACACATTTGTAGCCAGCAAATCAGCTGCTTTCCTTGGAGCCAGTAGCAACTCACTACCAACCCCTCTTCCTGCCTCCCACCTCTCTCACCCTCCACCCACACAACAACCACCACTAGATCAAATGGCTCTGAGCACTATGGGACTTAACAGCTGTGGTCATCAGTCCCCTAAAACTCAGAACTACTTAAACCTAACTAAACTAAGGACATCACACACATCCATGCCCGAGGCAGGATTCGAACCTGCGACCGTAGCAGTCGCGCGGTTCCGGACTGCCCGCCTAGAACTGCGAGACCACCGCGGCCGGCCCACTAGATCAGTCCACTTGCTGAACTGCAATCCCTGCATTGTGCATCCAACTGGATGTAATCACACAGGCATACCTATTTGTGTGTGTGTTTGTACTCTAGTTCAAGAAAGGATTTATTCAAAAACCTAACAAGTTTTTCTTTCTTTTGTGTGTGCCAGTCGACAAGTCAGTGCTTGCGCTATTTGGTGAGTGGTCTCCTTTACTCCTAAATTATTCTGAACCTAGACAGGGATGCATAGTCTATAAGGAAATTATTGTTACTTCTAGTATTGTGACTGTGAATTTCACTTTAAAGATCAACTGCAAATACATTATGGAGTTAACGTACTGGAATTTAAGTGTAAGAAGTGTTAATCTCCGTAATAATCTATGTGAGTAGTTTTGGAGAAGTTGCCAGCAGTGGGTACTTTTACAGTACCTGCTGCTGTATAACTTGACTCATTCCACATCTGTAATGATTTTCTTCCTGATTTAGTTTACAGAACACAATGTGTCAATTGATGAAAAAATAATATAAACCATGTATTGCCAAGTGCAAGTAACTTTTTGTAATTAATTGTAGATATACCAACAGAGAAACTGAAGTTGCAGAAGTCTCCAGGATGATTTCCACAGTACTGATCATCACATAAATCTTGACACTACACCCAGATACTGCTGTTCACACACATCAAAATAATGTTCAGGTATTTGTCTTACAGAATGAGACACTGTCTATCTTGTTAGTAGCCATATGGATTAGTGCTGAAACTGGTGAGAAATACTCATTGTTACACAATAATTTGTAGGATCAACTAGTACGCGAAATTTATGTATCTTCAGAGTGTGAGAAAACTATTCATATACAGTCTTCTGTTCTAGTCATTTTGGATGCATTTCCACACTTGCAAGTATGGAATGAAGTGAAGTGGTACTGTGATTTAGACACTGAACTCATATTTGGGATGACGGTGGTTCAAATCCATGTCTGATCATCCAGTTTTAGGTCTTCTGTAGTTTTTCTAAACTGCGTCGGGCAAATGCCAGGATGGTTATTTGAAAATTACCCTGGCAGTGTTTCCTCCTCACAGATGAATCCTAGTGCACCAATTTAGTATGCACAGCATCAAATTGCTAATCTGCTCCACAAAGTTCATTATCTGAAATACAGTTCCAGTTTCCATACAAGATAAGAATTTTTGTATGCACACTTTGAAAGATAATTCACAAATGCAGCTTCATTTGAATGTCTGTCTGTTGTGACACTTGAAATATGTTGGCTTCGCAACAACTCTTAACCACAACTATGTTAGTACAATAACTTTATAAATAAATAAAAGATCGCACAGTTCCAACATAATACACTTTCAGAAAAAAATTAGTACACCCTTTTAGAGAATTTGTTGTTGCAACAGTGTATATAGAGTACATGAAATGACTACATTTGCAGATCAATAGCACAAGCTGTTCTGAGGTACCAGGTATCGAACCCTGCTGAAACACACATTAGGACAGTCTCCATGGGCGGCAATGCAGATGCTGACTCGGGGCATCCAGTCAACTGTACAGATTGCAAATGCTGTCCTAGGATACATTATGCCAGTTCTGTAAGAGTTGCTGGTTAATGACTCACAAGAGTCACTTCTCATCGCGTCACCCCCCACACATACTTAACTGGAGACAAGTACGGAGATAATGCTGCCTCGGGAAGTTGTTGCACATCTTGCAGAGAACGTTGAGGTTCATGGGCAGTGTGTGGGTGAACCTTTATGTTATAAGAATGGGTCTAACAACCTTCTGCAAGTGCCAATTGCTAGTTGGTGTCCACTTCAGAAACACCTTAGGTGAACATTTGTTATTGCATCCCAGACCATAAGGCCTGGTGTGAAGCCATTGTGTATTGAATGAATGCATTCTACGAGACAGTGTTCATCAGTCTACATCGTACGCACAACCAACCATCACTTGCATGCAGACAGACTCTGCTTTCATCGCTGGAGACCACACCGCACCATTCCATCTTCCAAGTGACCAGTTAAGCCATGCACGTCCATAGTTCAACTGCTAATAAACAGTTTGCAACAGTTCGTGCTGACGTGTTTGAGCTCACAGGCCCTCTTACCTTTGCTGTGGCTGCTGTACAATCTACCACTACAGCCATTAAGATCCTGGCAGGCGTCTGTGCTGACTGGACATCCAGAACCTATTTTACAGATGTCAGAATGTTCACGTGACCACTGACACCAGCACTGTTGCACAACTGATTCAGCACATCCAAATTGTGTGGCAGTTCTCCAAATGAGCAGTCCCACCAGTCGGAAAGCCACAATTTGATCCCTTTCATACTCGCTCAGTTGGCTGTAGGAAGCAAGAGTGCATCTCTGTGTCATGGTTGCCAGCTTACTTCACGTTTGCACCACACGAAGCCTTCTGGCTGTGAGCATCCCCTATTAAAGGGTAGACACAGATGGCATTATGGTAGCTATGCCAGTATGCTATCTGTCAATGAATGATGTCGGAACCAGCCCATTTACTATCCTCCAGGTGACATATGTCTTCATCAGATTAAAATCGATGTTGTTTTTTCAGGGCTAAAATTTTTTTCTGGTAATGTATTTATCTGTCATGAGTCTCAACAAAACCATGACTCACACACAATACAAAAATAAATATGATACAAAAAAAAAACAACAGAAAAATACAGGGTATTCAGATTAAGAATATAATAATATAAAATGTAGTAACTTGAGAAGTAATTTAGATATTTATTGACAGTCTGTTTCTACTAGTATGGTAATTTAAAATGTTTTTTCTTACACAGGATGTCTACATGGACAAGGAAAAATAATTCCCGGATTTTTCCCGGATTTCCCGGTTGAAAATACACTTTCTCCCGGGTGAAAATACACTTTTTCCGTGTTAAGTGACAGTATACTTTTTCTCGGCACTTATCAATCCTTTTATGGTTTATGGTTTTATACACCTGTGTAGAATTTCCCGGCACTTTAGAAAATGAAACTCAGGGGAAAAAAAACACGTTTTGGAAAGATCTTTGATGTGCAGCAACATATGCACTGCATATTTCCGTATTACGAAGGTATAAATTCGAATTCCATCAAACACCGCATGTTGCTTTCGAAAGCATTAAAATCGAGATTGCGACGCGCTTTTGTAAGCGAGTCACAGCTCATGTCACCTGATCTCGCCAGCTGATGACAGCATTTGACACGTGATGTAGTCAGATCACTCTGAAGTAGCGCGAACACACAAATAAGAAAACTTAATGGATTACATTAATGTACAATTGTTGCTACACGAAAAGCAAAGGTATCACATATAATATTGGTCTCTAAGATTAATAAGCTGCAAGAGAAGCTAAGCTTCCACATGTATTGTTGATCTTTTTTGCGCGTCATACATCACATAAATGTGCCAGTAAATTTTTTTTAATAACGACGTAAATGTCTGATCTTCTGGGCTCGAAATTCTTCACATGGTCGTCCCCAAACAGTTGATTTTTAAATGAGAGTCAAACGCTCTGTGATTTAAGAAATTCGTCGTACACTCTCTCACATAGTTTATCTTACATAAAAGGAAATTTACTTTGAAAGTAACGCTTTTCAAAGCAATATTCGCAATATTTTTCCGTGACTTGTTAGAAAGGTACGTTTCAGCAGTTGCCAGAGAGCGCCAGATAACAGGCGTCACTGCGCTTGCGCAGCTACGATGACGCGAGAAGCCCGCATGTTCGTGCGTGTGAAACATAAAAGATCTTGCATTAAAATGAATCTAATGTAAGAAACTGTCACGTCACGCTCATTGGAGGCAATTTGTTGTTAAGAAGCACTGCACAGTCTTCCTAAAGCCTTTGACACACTTTGCTGTTGGCAGACGCTTGTAAGAGCACTGTGTTTTGTTGTTGTATATGGCGCATTTTCTTTGCGACGTAAGTCTTATTTTCGTTTTTTTCTCTCGTTCATGTTTTGTTGCTGCAGTATTATTCTGCAGAAGCGGGATACGGTAAATTTTTTTGTTAGAGTATTGGTTCTTACCAGTCAAAATCACAAAAATTTAACTGAAAACTAAAACAATGAAAAATTTCCGGAACTCGAAAAGATTCCCGGGTTTTTCCCGGTTTTCTCCCGGATGAAAAAATTCCCGGGCTTTTCCCGGATCTCCCGGTTGTCCCGGGTCGTAGACACCCTGTTACATACACCTCAATATGTGCACCATTTGTTCTGCGATAGACATCTGCACTGTATTCCACTTCTCTCAGGTTTTGCAGCATCGCTGATGTAACATTTGGGATAGTTGCTTGAATGCGATGGTACAGATCTAGCATATCACAAACAGGTGTCCGAAACACTTGATTCTTGATAAACCCATTTTCATCCAATTTTGCCAGAATTGTCTTCTCAAATGCCTTCCATTAGAACCTGTCCTCAGGTTTGATTTTGTGATGAAGCTGCAGTTATATTCTCTTAGACACAACTTTTTATGGGAGAACGTAAGACATAGTGTACTGCCAAACAAGGTAACTATAACTGCCTACTTGCATGTCAGATTGACTTATGAGGGCTCCACTGGAAGGACGTATGGTTTAATTCAACAGTAATCTCTGGCACAGTGGTCCGACATCAAAAGCGAACTCCCAGTTTTCCGAAGCCACTTGTCCCATTTTTTGATTGTTACATTAAGTGGGAACATCGTCAGTGGGTCACTGTCCATACTCACACAGAAAAAGACAACATACCATTGTAACTAAATAGTGCACAGAACACCTTCCGCTGTGGAGTCCACGTCTACTGACATACGTTTATGTGAACAGAGCGGTTATGCGCATTCACACATGATAACAACTGCCAGAAGCAAAAACAGAAAACATTTTGAATTGCCATATTTGTAGAAGCAAACCATCAATAAATGTCTTAATTATGTCTTTAGTTATTATATTTTATATCATATATGTTTAACCAGGACATCTTGAACTTTAAAACAAAAGTATATTAATATTTTGGGAATACATGATTTTACAATTGGTATGTATAATTACAAAATTTTAGTTTTGAGAAACTAAACATGCACAACACATTAACAGCAGCATTAATGTCACTCTGAGGAAACCTGAAAGAGCATGTATAATGAATTTGTGTAAATTTGTGTCGGCACTGTTTACACACAGCCACTAGCTGTTTTCCAAGTCCAGTAGCTCCTCTGTATACCAAGGGCTTTGTGACCAACACTATAAAACTTATGCACTCCAGTTAAAAATAGAGAAAAAAGAAATCGATTGTCTTACAACTCAAAATGGAGCAAATCTGTTACAGTATCTTATAATCTAAAGCCTGCAAACTCCTGCTTCGGGTTTACAAAAAATATTGGTCATATGCAAAGAACCTCACTACCCAAAAGATAAAGAAGTTACATTACATACTATCATGGCCAGTATTCATGGTTTTATGAACTTTATCCCGTGGCCTAAGAGCCTTATGTTTCATCTCGTACTGTGTAAGACATTCTGATGCTATAAATACATGCAATCATTTTTTTGGGTGTACTTTTACTAGAGAAACAGCAAGAGTTCAAAAGGTAGTGTGAATATCATTCTCTGTTGTGTGTTTCTATGCACCATCCATCGGTCTGCAACAGGGGCAAGTGGATGACTTTCCATTATTTTATGCATTCTTCTTTGGCACTTATGTTACAAATATCCACTCTCACCTACTTCAAAGCTGTCTTTTTTTATCAGAATCTTTAGAACTGACTGATGACACATTTTAGTGAGTGTGACTTTCTACGTATAATAAAATGGAAAAGGTGGCAGAAACTGACCTCAGTTTGGATTCTGGAGAAATGCAGGAATTTGCAAGGTAATACCGACCCTACTACTTCTCTTAAAGATAGGTTCAGGAAAGGCAAACCTATGTTTATAGAATTTGCGGGCTTAGAGAAAGATTTCAACAATGTTAACTAGAATACTCCCTTTGGAATTCTGAAGGTAGCAGGGGTAAAATATAGTGAGTGAAAGGCTATTTACAACTTGTTCAGAAACCAACAGCTGTTATATAGATTGAAGGACATGAAAGGGGAGCACTGGTTGAGAAGAGACTGAGCAGCTTGTCCCCAACATTATTCAATCTGTGCATTGGGCAAGCAGTAGAGGAAACCAAAGAAAAATCTGGAGAAGGAATCAAAGTTCAGGGAGAATAAATAAAAACTTTTCAGGTTTGCCGATCACATTGTAATTCTGCCAGCCAGCAAAGGGCTTGGAGGAGCAGTAGAATGGAATGAACAGTGTCTTGAGAGGAGCATATAAGATGAACATCAACAAATGCAAAACATGGATAATGGAATGCAGTCAAACTAAATCAGCTGATGCTGAGGGAACTAGATTAGGAAATGAGATATGTAAAGTAGTAGATGAGTTTTGCTATTTAGGCAGTAAAATAAATAATGTTGGCCAAAGTAGAGATGATATGAAATGTAAACTGGCTATGACAATGACAACAAAATCGTTTCTGCAGAAGAAAAATTTGTTAAAATCAAATATAGATTTTAGTGTTAGGAAGTCTTCTCTGAAGGTGTTTGTCAGGAGTGTAGCCATGTACAGAAGTGAAACATGGACAATAAACAGTTTAGACAAGAAAAGAATAGAAGCTTTTGAAATGCAGTGCTACTGAAGAATGTTGAAGCTTAGATGGATAAATTACATAACTAATGCAGAGGTACTGAATTGAATTGGGGAGAAAACAAATTTGTGGCAGAACCTGACTGTAAGAAGGGATCAATTGGTAGGACACATTCTGAGACATCAAGGGAACATCGTTTTAGTATGGAGGGAAGTGTAGGGAAAGGTAAAAATCAGAGGGGGAGATCAGAGGATGAGTGCAGCAAGATGATTCAGAAGCATGTAGGTCGCAGCATCTATTTGGAGATGATGATGCCTGCACAGGACAGAGCAGCATGGAGAGCTGCATCAAACCATCACTGGGCTGAAGGCCAAAACAACTTCCTAGTACACAAATAAAGACATTGTTGTCATGTGCCCATCCTCTATTGTTCTCATGAAAAATGCTTGCTGTAGATTTATTTCAGCATTCTTCCCAATAAATACCTACAAGTTTGCTACAACCGTTTTCTTGTTCATACATAATTGGAGTGGTAATGAAAACATTTCTTCATTTAACTAAAGCTAAATCTAACTTAGATAATGTGAATCATGTGAATTCATGCACATGTTGTTACATAGGCTGCAGTACCTGCTTGCTAGCAGACCAAAATCAAGAGAAATAGAGAGACGACAAAGAGGATTACTAAATCTATTCTATGATACTACAGTCTGTGGGAAAAATTAGAAAACTGTTGAAACCATTGCTTCCTGAAAATTCATTTCCATCCAAAAAAGGCAAAGCACACCTCTGAAAAGTAGGTGTACATGAACTTTGTACCATTATGGCATGTTGAATAACTTAACATCAGAAATGTAATTGACTGAAATAGCCAACTAATCATGAAATAAGGATGTCAGAAAATCAAATAAACTGGATTGAGATTTCAATTTAAGCAATTTTAAGATCCAGTACTCATTGTACAAAGATCTCACCAGCCATTTGTCAGAAGCTTTTCATTTGCATTTACTGTTATAAGTGTTATTTTCTACTGCTTGTATCAAAAGGAAAAATTACCTGAGAAAACTGTAAAATTACAAGGAGACAAAATTGCTGGCCAATACTTTCTTTGGAGCAAAAATTCCATGTACGACCAATATAAACGTAGAAAAGTATTACAGGACCTCACTTCCCACTTTTGAAGCCACTGGTTTCTTTCTCAGAGATGATAGAGAGAGGATATGTTGGGAAGGAGAGGCATCACTTCATTCAGACCCCAGGGTGTGTGTGTGTGTGTGTGTGTGTGTGTGTGAGAGAGAGAGAGAGAGAGAGAGACCACCTGTTGTAAAACTAAGATCACCGGAGGCAAAGATTAAGGTAGGCATCAGAGAGACGATGAGGAGGCCGAAGATATAATGCATTGGTAGTCACTTTGAGAGATTCAATCCAAGGGTGACTGTACAGAGTTAAAAGTAAAGACGGATTATAACTCCATTTCCAGAGGCAAAGAAAACTTGCACACACATGCTGCCATTACTATGCTGGCCTGTCAAACACTTTACTGGCCAGTTAATAAAGTAAAACACCATGTAACATATTGGCCTCATGCACCTTCCACCACTGCTGTCTAAGAGTTCAGCAACTGCCACTATATGGATGTGATCTTGTTTTGCTTTCGTTCATTTGACAGCACACATCTTGAATCATTTGTTTGTATGCGTGAGTAGTTAGTGTCACAGAAAAAAATAAGCTTTGTCTTCAATTCAATAAATAAATATGAGCTCTGTTCAAAAAATTCCGGAACTTTGTTCACAAAATTTTTTTACACTAACCTATTACTTACTATGCATGGGCTCCTTCGAAATACCCTCCTGTAGAATTGATATGCCACTCCCAATGCCATTTCCACTTCTGGAAGCAGTTTTGGTACACCTGTTGCTGTATCATGCGAAGCACCATCTGCAAATTTTCTTTTATTTCGTCTATCATTGCAAATCTTCATCCTTTCAATGGGGATTCCAACACTGGGAATAAAAGACAGTCTGCGGGGGGGCAGGTCTGGAGAATACGGAGGTTGAGGCAACACAGTGATTTAGTTTTTTGTCCAACTGTCATGCACCAACAGGGATGAACGTGCGGGTGCATTATCACAATGTAAGAGCCATGAACTGTCTCCTGTTTCCTTCTCACAGGCGCAATACTTCCCAACAGATTAACAGTTTGTGCCTGTGGCACAAATTCATGAAGAACTAATACTTCAAAGTCAAAGAAAACTACCAGCATGGCTGGGTCTCTTAACAAACATCTCATTCTCATTTGTGCAATCTGAAAGCTCTTCGCAGATTACAAGACGAAGGTCTTTCTGGTCTTGACTTAGGAGCCATGGGACAAAATTGGTGGCAACATGATGTATTTTAAGATGCTATGTCAGAATTTAATGACGTGATCCAGCTGAAATCTTACATTCTTTTGCAATCTCTCAGACGGTAGTCTTTGATTGGCATGCACAATTTCGTTGACGTTCCTAACATGAGTGTCATTGGTAGGCATCAAAGGGTGTCCAGCCATTTTTAAACCACGTGAATCATTCATAACACTTAGAACAGCTTAAGCACTCGTCACTGTAGGTTCCCTGCATCATTTGGTGTGTGTGTGTTCAAACTGTGTGACACAACATTCTACTAAATATAGCAGCGAATAATAACTAACAGACATACAACAATGAAACTTCCAGCAGTTGCACATTAAACACAGGCATGTGCATGGATGCCAACTGCATTTTGCTCCAACACACACTGGCACAAAATTATGAACATTCCACAATTTCTTGAACAGACCTCATGATTTGTACAGTTGCAAAATGTTCTTCAATCTCATTCTAGTCTTTAGCAAACCATCTTAATCTCTTAACACATTGTCATTTGCAGCAACACAAAGTACCGGGTGATCAAAAAGTCAGTATAAATTTGAAAACTTAATAAACCATGGAATAATGTAGGTAGAGGGGTAAAAATTGACACACACGCTTGGAATGACATGGGGTTTTACTGGAACAAAAAAAAAAAAAAACACCCCATATTGCTAGACGCGTGAAAGATCTCTTGCGCGTGCTGTTTGGTAATGATCATGTGCTCAGCCACCAGTTTCGTCATGCTTGGCCTCCCAGGTCCCCAGACCTGAAGTCGCAAATGTATCGTGATCGACCGACATCTCCAGGGATGCTGAAAGACAACATCCAACGCCAATGCCTCACCGTAACTCCGGACATGCTTTACAGTGCTGTAAAGAACATCATCTTTGCTTTGTCTTACTTTGTTATGCTAATTATTGCTATTCTGATCAGATGAAGCACCATCTGTTGGACATTTTTTGAACGTTTGTATTTTTTTTGGTTCTAATAAAACCCCATGTCATTCCAAGCATGTGTGTCAATTTGTACCTCTCTATATACATTATTCCATGATTTATTCAGTTTCCAAATTTATACTGACTTTTTGATCACCCGGTATTCCAAAATTATTGTTACATAGAAGGGGCTTACATAGTTTCACATTAATGCAAAAATGTCAGTATTGTTAAGATGTTTTGATTTCAGCATAATAACAATAGAAATAATTGTTTTGCTTTAGTTATTAAATGTAAATATTACAATTAAATGGGACTAGAAAATGTATTTGTGCCTTCAGATATTCAAAGCTACTCTTGTTCTAAATGAAATGCCATGTAAATATACACTACTGGCCATTAAAATTGCTACACCATGAAGATGACGTGCTACAGACGCTAAATTTAACTGACAGGAAGAAGATGCTGTGATATGCAAATGATTAGCTTTTCAAAGCATTCACACGAGGTTGGCGCTGGTGGCGACACCTACAATGTGCTGACATGAGGAAAGTTTCCAACCGATTTCTCATGCACAAACAGCAGTTGACTGGCGTTGCCTGGTGAAACGTTGTTGTGATGCCTCATGTAAGGAGGAGACATGCGTACCATCACGTTTCCGACTTTGATAAAGGTCAGATTGTAGCCTATCGCAATTGCGTTTTATCATATCGCGACATTGCTGCTCGCGTTGGTCGAGATCCAATGACTGTTAGCAGAATATGGAATCGGTGGGTTCAGGAGGGTAATAGAGAACGCCGCACTGGATCCCTATGGCCTCGTATCACTAGCAGTTGAGATGACAGGCATCTTATCCGCATGGCTGTAACGGATTGTGCAGCCACGTCTCGATCCCTGAGACAACAGATGGGGACGTTTGCAAGACAACAACCATTAGCACGAACAGTGTGACGACGTTTGCAGCAGCATGGACTATCAGCTCGGAGACCGTGGCTGCGGTTACCCTTGACGCTGCATCACAGACAGGAGCGCCTGCGATGGTGTACTCGACGACGAACCTGGGTGCACGAATGGCAAAACGTCATTTTTTCGGATGAATCCAGGTTCTGTTTACAGCATCACGATGGTCACATCCGTGTTTGGCGACATCACGGAGAACGCACATTGGAAGCATGTATTCATCACCATACTGGCATATCACCCTGCGTGATGGTATGGAGTGCCATTGGTTACACGTCTCTGTCACCTCTTGTTCGCATTGACGGCACTTTGAACAGTGGACATTACATTTCAGATATGTAAGACCCGTGGCTCTACCCTTCATTCGATCCCTGCGAAACCCTACATTTCAGCAGGGTAATGCACGACCGCATGTTGCAGGGCCTGTAAGGACCTTTCTGGATACAGAAAATGTTCGACTGCTGCCCTGGCCAGCACATTCTCCAGATCTCTCACCAATTGAAAACGTCTGGTCAATGGTGGCCGAGAAACTGGCTCGTCACAATATGCCAGTCACTTCTCTTGATGAACTGTGGTATCGTGTTGAAGCTGCATGGGCAGCTGTACCTGCACACGCCCTCCAAGCTCTGTTTGACTCAATGCCCAGGCATATCAAGGCCGTTATTATGGCCAGAGGTGGTTGTTCTGGGTACTGATTTCTCAGGATCTATTCACGCACAATGCGTGAAAATGTTATCACATGTCAGTTCTAGCATAATATATTTGTCCAATGAATACCCATTTATCATCTGCATTTCTTCTTGGTGTAGCAATTTTAATGGCCAGTAGTGTAAATGTGTTCTTATTGGTACAGTCTCTGAATGATTACTGGTTGTGTACAGCAGTACAAAGTTTGGTTACAAAATTAAGTACAGGAAAAGCTCTATTTACGGCACCTGTGACCTCTCAGAACTCTAACTTAAAAAAAAGGTAGAAACTGCACTTTCAGGAACACAATAAGGATACTACAGTGATAAAGAGGGTTTACAGTTACCAGGCATTTCAGTATTACTTGTAACAACACAAGCTGCCATATCGTCTTCTGATTAGAGTAATAAATGTAACGCAAAAGGAATTAAAAAGTGGTGTTACTTATTCATTTACTTCTAGAAGACACTTTGTTCTCTGTTGAAAACACTTTTGTTAGTGTTTTGATGCTCCCAAATGATTTCTATGAGAAATCCATTCTCGTAAAATATTTGTGAGACCATGTTCTGCTCATTAACATTTCACTAAGATTTCTAGAATTACATTTATAACTGTTAAATTTCAGTCAATGACATCTTGAATACAGTGCTAGTAAAGAATCCGACTGTGCATGTGAAAACACTTGCTGGCCATTGAGGGTGACAATTGGGGGATGCAATTGCAGGCTTTCGTTGTCCATGGAAATGCCACTTGAGACGAAGAGGAATGAGAAATACATCAAATAATATATAATACTGGGTAGATAATGCTGTAATATAAAAATGCTTTGTGTTGTGAATGATTTGTAAATTATGAGGTATTTCTTTATTTAATGAAACAGAATCAGTTACAGGCTCTAGTTCAAAACAGCCAAGAACATACAGGTATTCATTTCACATCCATAATATAGTTTCAACAATAAACTGTCAGAATACTCAACACTTACAGTAACACAGGTGAATTGTTTTTCATTGTATGAATGCTGACACTGACAACTTTCACCATCAAGAAAAAATTCAAATTTATTCACTGTTTGATAGAGCCAAGAAACACACACACTTGCCGATTTGTCATGAAAGAACTGCAAGGATATTATTAAAAAGTGGTTTGTCTTATCTGCTGAGAATATTTCTTTCTATATTGGTTCACATTTTGTTATCAGTTTTTCTTTGAAGCATATGCCTATAATTTACTTCATTCATGTATACACCTTTAGGCCATATCCCGGCAATCACCGTTCTCTTAAATGAATGGCTCCAATGTCACATCTGTCACAGTTTTATCCTTCTTTTAATGAGAGACAATCTCCATTTTGGTCATCAGCTCTTCTTTTTTTTCATATTTATTCCATAAAGTGGATCAAATATGTTTGTACAGAAGAAGCCTTGTTCAGAGAACATAGAAAACTGAGAACTAATGCCTTATGTGAGGATACATCTCTCATTTGAACTTAAATGCAACTTGAAAATTTATTACTTTACAGATAACACTGATGAGGAAAAGTTATCACTGTATTCATTTACATTGCACTTGCTAGTGACAATGACTTACTTTGACAAAGTAAATGTAATTAAGTGGATAAGAATTGTATGACTTCAAGCAAATTATTATTATTCTTTAAAACATTCCTCTGAAATAAATCATACTCTTTACAAATACACAAAATATGTAAATTACAAGGAACTTAATATACTGTTGTATAGGGGATTTTTAGTTTTAGATGTTATAGCTGGAACCTCTCTTTAGAAGAATACGCATTCAGAACAACATGCAAGAGTACAAACAAAGGAATAAACTTCCTCAACATTAAATGAATGGATGACATACATCAGACATAAAAACCATACATATTTATTAGGATTTCACAGTTTATTCATTACAATTGTAAATACTGATCTCTTCCTGAGAGACTTTTCGATAATACCTTTAGTTACAGAAATGACATCCCTGTTTCATTCCTAACTTTGTAAATGATGAACACAAGTTTTCTCAGAACACTTCACGCAGTGAACTCTTCTCGTCACCATACCAGCCTCCATGGCCTCCCATATTAAAGATAATAACCTGTTTTACTTATCTACAGTTTAATCACATTTAGTATTGTGAAATTAGTATTATTGTTTATAAAAGGTTATTGCAAAGAAAAGGTCAACTTTTTTATAATTACAAATAGAGAAGTACCGGCAACAGTAAGGTATGAGGCATGTAAGGATCGTGAGACACTGATATCTCATTCCTACAAACCCTTGGGCGAAAACTTCTCAAAGAAATATTAAAGGTCCCTCTGAGATGGTACACAAGGGAACAGTGCATTAACAGTTCGTCACTGAAGCAAATATAAATAAGGATATCAGAAGGCTGGGATGAGGTGCAGTGGCACCAGCTTGGGCCAATGTGAGGTAGCTTGGGCCAAAGTCAGGTAGGAACTGATGAATGGGTAGCAAATTTCATCATGCTGTCAACTATGCGATGCATCCCGCAAACCTTGATTTTTATGACACCTACCTAATTTAAACTGCAGTTTTTGTGAATCCAAATGAAATAGGAACTGGACTGTTTTTACAAATTGATAGATACTCAGCAACAGCATACATTTCTACAGAAGACAAAGTAATTCTAAAATAAATAAGTTTGCCCAGAACACTTGAAATGCAACACAATACATGAAACACAGTGTTTGACAACGGTGCTAAAGCTCAGGAAGACTGCTGATTTTCAAGTTTGGCAACAAATGAAGGGCAAAGTTAGTCCAACAAGGTCCAATTTCTGTTAATTCGCCCTAGGGAGCTGAGGGGCTAACATACTGTTGTTATTCAGTTTGCTTATTGCTATAAAAACAGTAAATTGCAGTGATTGATAACAGATGAAAGTGACAGCCGTGACCGTTGGGAGTGAAGTTCACGAATGGTGCACGCTGGCAATATGACACTAATTTTTATGACAACAGTTATCTACAAAGCAGAGGCCATACACAACTGTGAGACAGAAAGAAAATTTGATGTCCCAGAAGTAAATTTTCATAGGCAGAGTCAGATAAGGATAAATTAGAGATCATCAGTTCTACATGCCAAACTCAGGGAACTGAATCAGGGGAATGTTTCACAAAACAGAGCAACAAGTGGTCCAGTATGTATAAGACAACTGCAATTAAGGATTCCTGATTACTTGAAAAATAATCCAAATTAATGCGAAAAGTTGCATGACAATAATGCAGAGAGTAGAGCTTATATTACGGTGCATAAGAACACTTGATCATTAGTTTCCCATGGCATCTGATGAAAAACTACTTGTGTATCAGCATCAGATAATTTATTAAAAAAAGTCACAGCTGTTTACAAATGATGGTATCAACTTTATTAGGCAGACCTGAAGATAACGTATCAATAAAGTTTGTAAATGTGATTAATCAGAAGTGTTAAAAATTAAAATTTCTCACATGGGATATCTTCAAAAAATTGGGGTCGATTAAATACAGTATACAGGGTGCATCAAAAAGGATGGCGCAAACTTACACGGCTGAAGGTACACAATAATAGAAGCACAAATGTCAAGTAAACATGGGCTCTCAAACGCATACCTTAAGAGCTATGAAATATTCTTGGTTTTCAATACTGTGAAACAAATCTCTTCTACTGAAAGATCTTTGCTTTCCATATTTAGTGAAGTGGTAGTATGGAACAAAACAAGAAAAAATTTCCTGTACACATGTGCTCTAAAATGCATACCTTAAAAGTTATGAGCACTTGTTCATTAGAAGAGTTGTGTTATAAAGTACCGAAGATGAACAGGTGCTCATAGCTGTTAAGGTATGCATCTTAGAGCACATGTTTACTGGTCATTTGTGCTTCTATCATCATGTACTTTCAGCCGTGTAAGTTTATGTCATCCTTTTTGATACACCCTGTATAGTTTGTATTGAGTATGTGGGTTCCTCTTGATAAATGAGAACACAATGAGTGTTTTTATACTGGCAAGTTACATCTTCAATCTGTATTTAAAGTGAATTGAACAACTTGACTAGGTAAGTTAAGAATTACTTCAATGATCAACATAATACTGTATTACAAATATCCACTCTACAGGAAGAAAAGGAGAAACATACTGAAAGTGACCTAAACAAAAATGCACAATATCTAGTTACTATCAAAACAAACCAGCTTGAGTGGATGCATAGATACTGTAGAACGTTTTTGTATCCCAACAGTTCTTAAATAGTGACTTAGTTTGAAATTGTTGAAATTGCTATTAATCCAGTTAAGCAGGATGATTATTAGAAAGGCAATGCTGTTTTTCATATTCATTTGCTGATATTTGACACTATGCACATATATGGTCTTACACAGGCACTTTACAGTATTCAGTTCTTAGAATAACTTAATATAGCTGCAAACAAAGTACACATACAGTTCAACAAAGAAAAAAACTAAGCAGCTAACTGCAGAAAGTAGAGTTTAGGCAAGAGATGACATATTCCACCTAATATTGTAATATTTTCAATATGAAGTAAGAAAAAATTAAACAAAAATTTAAATGTGCATTGAAGGGACAGTTCAGAACAAGATTTGTATTGGAGCTTCACTGACAGACAGTCTGAAAAATTTAATCAACATGTGTGTCCAACAGGGGGGGGGGGGGGGGGGGGGGGGCACACACAGAATCCTGAACCAGTTAGATTCTGTATAATTTAGCCCTATAGACAGAAGTCAAAATTTGATTCCCATAGTGGATAAAAGTACTAGAATCAATAATAGAGTAGAGAACAGTATTGATTGGTATGCTGTACTGGATGTTACACCAATGTCATAAAAAGTGCACAATAAATTTCTGCATTCTGTATAGAATTAGAGTAGAGTACCTTTGTAAGTGTAAGTATGTTTGAACAAATGTGAATCTGAGCAAGAATGAAGGGGTGGAGTATAAATGCAGGTTTTATATTAATACATTTTTTCCCCAGTGGACTTTGTCCAAATTTTTGCTCATGCCACTAGTAGTAACATATCTTTTAGGGATCCACTTCTTCTTCAAGTCAATTTTTAAATTGTAAAACCCAATTCAAAATTGATTCACAAATACCACTGTGCACTCTGATTGCAGAAATTTAACAGTTACATTTTGACAGTTTCTTGCCTACCTTTTTTTCTGAAAATATTGATTATGTAAATAAGCTGCCAATATTCAAATTCATTGATACATGAGTGAAACTTGACAGTGCTGGGACTGACCAATATAAGAGTATTTCTGGAAAAGTACTCAAAATTAGGCCACTGCTTACCTTTCATGAAATTTAGAATAATTGATGAATAACAGTATTTATGCAATTGAAGGAACCTTTATATCCAATCAGTTGTGAACAATGATTGCAACACTGTTAAGTGTCATTCTTTGTCTGCCACTTGTTCTTTAAATCTTTGGAAATGAGTCACATCACTTACTTAAGGCAAACTGACCAGCAGTTGCTACACAAGAATAGTCAGGAGCATCTAATGCTCTGAACACTACTTGAAATTTTTCAGTCTTCAAAGTAATAAAACATTATAAATATGTTCTGTTATAAGTTAAATAAAAAAGTTTTTTTTAAATGTTATATTTAGTGTAATTCTGTGAAATGAAATTTTTTTATCAAAAGTGTATAACAATATTGAAACAAAATTCTGTTCAAATGCAACCAATTTGCTGTTACAATGGAATTAAAAAAAAGTATCTACGCAATACAATTTTTGACGTATCACAGTTCCTCTTTTGTCAACAGATACTGGACCTCATTATAAGGCCTATCTTAAGTACTAACAAACATAGATAATCCAAACATAGAATTCCCAATTCTCAGGTGATTCATTAGAATATCTGGAACAGTACTACACATTAAATGTAAAGGTCCGTCACTTTACAGGAATACTGTGCATAATACTTTTTTTATGAAACATTGTACAATGATTAGAAACTAACTCTTCTGACTTTGAAACCTGCTGTTTCTTGATGTATGTCATTTCTTTGAACATAGATTTCAGATGTGTCCATTAAATACTGTATTTTTATTTATTTTTTAGTCAGCTGTATGTTTCCTTTAACAAGAAAGGATAACTTCTTCAAAAACAATGACAAAAATGAAAAGTGAGATTCACTGCCACAAATTAAAGCTTTGACTACATAAATAGCACAATCTGAAAATGCAACAAACACAATGCTTTGACCACTCTTAAAAATATGAACCTTTGGGCTGTGTTCTACAAGCAAAATACTTAAAAGAACAGTGTAAAATAAATAATAAGTATTGTGTTTGGTAAATGCTGTAAATGGCATGAGTAGAATGCTCCTCAGTACAACTGCTTCAGCTGTTCGTAAGTTACAAAGAATATGATATTCCAGGGCCCCATTCGAACCCATGTGGGAATAAAGCCTTTGTATAAGGCAAGAAATCCTTCATTCTTCACTGTCTGAAACAACATAACAAAAAAAGAATAAAATCATTTCTTTCTAACATATGCAAATAACATATGAAAAATAACAATGCCAGAAATGCTGGGAAGACCTTACCAGCAACAATTTAACAGCAAAGTTTAAAAACCATTGCATATGGTAAGTATTGAAATACTTCATTATGATTTCAATCCAAATTTCAACTGCAAAATACATTTTTCTACACATATGCTCTCTTGCAACCACTACACTTACTACAGTTATGCTTTATATCATAGTTACAGAGTCACAATGTAATTTTCAGTTTCCTCTTTATGAACTCTGATTCATTAAAAACAAATTTCAGTGCAACATTCCAGGGTATAAAAGTTATTGACTCCCTTACAAAATATGCAGACACTGCTAATGGCTTGACTCTTATGTAAGAAATAAGGAATCAGGTCTGTCTGTCTATCTCATGTACAGAAATGAATAATACAGCCATTACATTTTTCCCAATCAAAATTCCTCAGTTCAATGCTCAGGCATGTACAACACACAACACTGTGGGAAATGGTGGGCAATAGCAAATCAGCAGCTTGTATCCATGGGGTAATGTTTTTCTGTTGTGAAGCATTAAGTCCACACATCAATTCTTTCACTGTTTATGTTGTTAAGTGGTGCTGTTGGCTAATGAACTCACACAGTTGGCAAGGCTACAATCGCTGATAGCCAGGCCGTAGGTATGTCACAGCCATCCTCCCTGGATGAATGTAGGTTACCTGTTGCCTGTCTGCCAATGATTCTAGTATCCACGTTTTCGCACCAGCCAGCAGCACCATTTGACTCACGTTTAGCAATATAAACAGCTGTCATGAGAGATCTGCCATGTGGCCTTATGCTTTGCTGCATGAAAATGCTTTGCTGCTGGATACTAGCTGCCATTTTGCTATTGTCTACCATTCACCGATGAGAGTTATCTACCAATCATTTAAGGGAGGGCCTCCAATGTGAAGATATTCATTAGTATCCAGCAATTAACCACAGCAAGTCAATCAAAATGTCACATATTTAGTTGGTTTAAAATGACGTGGCTTAACAACCAAAATTATTTTATTCAAGCTTACTCGGTTAACTGAGCCAAGATTAAATTTACATGATTAGTTCAATGATCTGATTATAAATTACTACAGGTTAGAATTAATCACATCACTGAAAGATAAAATCTAGCAAATATAAAAATAAATGTAGGTGAATGAACTGATACTACTTAAATATCTGAATAAAAGAAAAGTTCACTTCAGAAAATTATAAAATTATGAGACAGAATTGTTGTCCATCACTAATCTTCAGGACGTGAAGCTTATTGTACTGCCAATACACACATAGAAAATTACACAAAACTATTCCAGCTTTTGGAACTATAACTTCTAATAGTTATGACAGTTTCATGTATATTTGTGTGTGTCAATTGGCAGTACTAAAATTTTTACCTCCTGGCGTTAAGTACTGAACAGCTATTCTGTCTCATAATTTTACTTGAAAATTTTTCCGTTTGATTCAGTCACATAAGGGGGCATCCAAAAGAAAAAAATTCCAACTTTATTCACATTTTAATCTCAAACCTTCAATATCCTTCAAAGTACTCTATATTTGCACTAATAAACTTGTCCAATCTTTTATTCCATTTTCCAAAACTTTGTTTAGTTTCATCTTTAGTGATGCTAAACAGCACCTCCCTCCCCCTCCCCCCCTTTTTCACTCTAGGAAACAAAATAAAAGTTACACAGGCAAACAAAATAAAAGTTACACAGGGCAAGCTCAGGTAAGGAACAGGGGTCATAAAATTTTGGTCAAGAACCATCACACATATAGGGCTGTGGGAACAGGGCCACTGTCATGATGGAATAACCAGTCACCCTACTGCCACAAATCAGGCCACTGCACACTGTTGTACAATCTTTTCAAAACTTCCAAGAAGAAAGCCTGGTTAATTGTCTGACCCTGTGGAAAACACTCTGAATGGACAACTCCTCCCACACTGAAGAAACAAATCAGCATTTTTTTAAATGTCCAATTTCACCTGATGAGCTTTCTTCCACTGGCTTGATTCTTTATTTGCTTCAGGATCTTAATTGCAGAACCAAGTTTCGTTACCAGTGATAATTTCTGAAAAAAGATTTGGATCATTCTGGGACTCTTCTTTCAAAGCACAGCACACTTCCGTGTATTCTTGTTTTTGTTCAACAGTCAGCAGTTGTGACACAAATTTGTTAACTACCTTTTTTCACTCCTAAAGCTTCTGTCACAATTCGCTCTACTGAACTCCGAGTCGCTCTTGACAGCTCAACAATTTCTTTAATGGTCTGTCGTCGAACTTCATTGATGATTGCACGAATGTTTTCAACATTTTCATGTATTCAAGCCATGGAAGAATGACAAGACGGAGATTTGTCATCAATTGATGTTTCCCCATTTCTGAAACAAGAAAGCCGCTCAATCACTTGAGTTTGCCCCACAGCGTCATCCTTGCACTCCTTTTTTTAACATTTCAACAGTTTCAGTTCCTCTTTTTCTGAGCACAAGGCAGATTTAACCATTGCTTGCAGTTCACAAAAATTGCCATTTGTAAAATGAGAATCATACAAAACAGTTGCCACTATATACTCTGCTGAAACTAGTCCTGATCTTATTCAGCTTACTGACTCTGGAATGTTCGCTCTATGGGCTCCTAGTGGCAAAACACAGTACTACAAAAACTCTGTCACCAAAATATTAGTTAAGTTTCTTCTGGATACCCCCTCATAAACAAAAACAAAGGTCCTATTCACTTTGACACCTCAATATATATTAACAAACCATAAAACACATAGCCAACTTTCAAATCCATACCTGGACAAGGCAATCAATACTGCCAGTATATATGCGAACAGATTTGGTATCACGGGTTACAGCTTTAAGTTTCCTCTGGTTCATCAGCCTTGTCTGAGAGAGAGAGAGAGAGGAAAAAAGTTGTGATTAGTCTGCAATCCAAACATGCAAATAATCTGATTAGATAAGTTCCATTTTTCATGCTGATATAAACAAAAGTTGGTCTTTACTTTTTTCTGTAATTAATTTGGTAGTATCATAATTAATATTTAGACATTGTTATAACTTAGGGTGTAATAAGTTATAACTTGGGCTGTAAGTTGGTGCTTGTTCATTGAGAGTTGGTTTAATCAGCCAAAGGTCCAAGGATTGAGCCTTGTAGAGTCAGTCCTATGATTCTCTGTGATGTTTAAGATAGTTGTCAACTTTGTCTAAACTTTGTGTTTGAGTATAACATTAAGCTGTATCACAGGGCAGGTGCCACAACTTAAAAATGGATGTTTGAAGTTTTGACACTGGTATTAAATTGCTTATACTATACAGTGGGAGATACGTATGTTGACATCATTGCTGTTGTTGATGATTTTTTGTTTGTTTTTGATGTTGTTGCTGCTGCTCTGCTGGAGAAAAGGGTGGAATTATTGTCTGATTGTAGCTGCACATACTTAAATAAGGGCAAAGACATTGTTCTTGTAGACCAACAGACATTGTTAATTTACTGTTGTTTACATTTTGGAGACAATACTTTAAGCTGTGAGTATGCAATTTCTCACTTATGTCCTTTCTTCCAGGAATACTAATCCCACAAGGTATGCAGGAGAACTTCTGTGGAGTTTGGACGATAGGGGAGAGGTATTAGCAGGAATAAAATGTGAGGGTCAGTCATGAAAAGGGAAAGGGTCCAGGTTTGAGTCAAAGAGTGCCAGGAATGAGTCCTAGTCTGACAGGAAGTTTCATTATTGTTGTAGATCAACAGGTAATCATCAGCAATTTTTATATGCTTAAGCATGAAAACAGTATAGGCAATATTGTGGTAATAGACGAAGTATTTGTCATCAGCAAGCAAGATTTCATAAAAGTGAAAGCTGTTGGACACTTCCCAGCCCCTACTTACATAGTAGCATATTTAGTAATTCACATTTCAGCTATAAGACATTTATTAAACTAAGTTTTTTAAACACAGTGCATTAAAAGGAACTTAGTACTGCTATGTGCTACTTTGACAAATAAGAAATAAAACTGTCTGAATACATAGGTTTACATTACAGAAGGGAAAAACAAAAGTGCTCTTGTATGGCTCCTTGGAAAACAATGTCAGAAATGTTTTGAGCAATGAGGGAGGTAAAAAAAGGGAGGGAAGAAAAAAAGAAGAGAAATGAATAAAAGCATGCATCAACACAAATTAGACATACTTTGTAGGAGACACCACAAAGTGATATTTAGTAAATGGGTCTGAAGAGATTGATCCTAGTCTAAGGACATAATTCACAGCCAAAAAACAATTGTCACACAACTACAGTGCTTTAGTAATGTGAGCAGTACTGTTTCTTTTATACTGACAAAGCATGCAATAATCTGACTGAAAGAGATACCATTACAATAATTTTTAATGATACAGAAATACTAATTACATATTCACTCAGCAATACCAGATGTCCCATGGCCCAAGGAAGTCATGAGGGACACATGTAAAACAATGCTAAGAATCCATGTGGCGCACTGTTCTAACAATGCTATAACACTGTGTGACGTCTAAGCATGCTATGATAAATGTAATTAACAATAATTTAGAATCTCACTTTAATAAAAAAATTATAAAAATTATGTCACTATTGCAAGATGGTGGTTTATGAAATCTAACATTACATTGTCTCCTACTGTACAAAACCCACTCATCATCTCCCTATCCTACTCTTTCTCCTAACGAAGCAAAACTTCCTGTAAATCCTTTCACTTCAAATCAACAGAAGCATACTTAGAATAATTACATGACCATGAAACACAACTAGTATTTTATAGCAAACACTGTGTAGTATTTTATAGCAAACACTGTGTGAAATGGCTGATCTAGTTTTGTTCTTTGCCGTAATGGAAGTCCCATTCTCTTGAAGTCACTAAACTCTTTTCTCAAGGTTTCTGGAATACAAAAAGTACATAGTAGCATTTAAAAGCACTGTGATACTGTTTTAAGCACTGAATGTACAAAAATGTACCCTTTTATCTACCATCACTTCTTAAACATATTGTTTTGATATTTGTTCTTGAAATATTTGAATTTAATATCAACTGGAAAGGGGAGAATGGACTTAATTTAGCTTCTGAAAGCTTGAGTTATAGTGTCTTGTTCTGTGTGTTGTCATCCTTAGCAAGAACTTTTTTTCTGGAAGATAGGATTGTTTATAAAACAGAATTAATTAATTTATGGTAAACAATTCCTGTCTGTCACCTAATCCTTAACCGAGCGGGGTGGCGCAGTGGTTAGACACTGGACTCGCATTCGAGAGGACGACGGTTCAATCCCGCGTCCGGCCATCCTGATTTAGGTTTTCCGTGATTTCCCTAAATCACTGCAGGCAAATGCCGGGATGGTTCCTCTGAAAGAGCACGGCCGACTTCCTTCCCAATCCTTCCCTAATCCGATGAGACCGATGACCACGCTGTCTGGTCTCCTTCCCCAAACCAACCAACCAACCAACCTAATCCTTATTCAATCATAATTATTCTTTTTATTCAGAATAAAAATGATCAATGCATTGAATTATGAGGCACAATGATGAGACTAAAATATTAAAAAATTCAAACAAAACTTGATAAAATACCAGAAATTATGAATAATGGAGTTACAGTTTGTTTCTATTGAAATAAGAATACTTTATACCAGATTTGATTTGAGCAATAAGTTCCGTCAGACAGATGCATTGCAGTGGCACAAAAATGAAATTATTTTAACACTCAATATGTAGATGTTCAACTCAAAAGCTGCAAATGATCCGCTTTTTGGGAGGTAGCGAGCTTATGCACCTACAATAAATAAATAACTAAAATCAAGAAACTGAAGCAATATGTGTTTCCAGATCATAAAAATATACATAAAAGAAACAGAATTTTTAAAAGAAAAGTTGATTTCATCATCAAGTTTACATCATAAGTAAATAGTAGCTTCATATATAATATTATTAAAGTTGCAAAGTTGAAAGTAATGGAAGTTATTTGTCACTCAGTTACTTCTCAAATTTTTTTACTTGAAAAGTAAAACATATTTTCATGATGTTTCTCTTTTTTCCGCTGTTGAATCCAAATAACACACAGTTCAGGAAATACAATATGGAAAATACTTACACGTACAACATCAATTGGTGTTGATGCTACTGCACTACCAAGGCTTGCTATGAAACTGGAACTGTAAAATAAAAAACAGTGTCACTACAGCCCCTCTGAAACAGTTGAAACAAATTATGAGAGTTCAACTTTTTACATGTGTTTTCTGTATTCTCATTTTAGTGGGGTGTGTCCGTTAGTTTTTTTTTTTTTTTAAATGTGTGATATGTGAGTAGGATGACAATGTACCTTCCGTCAAAAGCATGGGGTGTGTTGGCGAGGGAACACTAGCCTACGCTAGCCGGTCGCTCTCACCCCATCTGCAACAGACACCCGACAACTGTGAAAAGCAAACACAACAGCTGCCGTATTTTCTCACCCATTACATAAAGCTTAACAACCCACCTACCATATGATTATGAGAAAACAGATTTGCCAATAGATAACTGTCATGAGGTATACAGTAATTATTAAGTTGTTACAAGCTAAATGAGACCTGTATACTGAAATTTAAAATATAACTAAACAAAGCAAGTATCAGACTCAAGAAATGACCATAAATGCTTGCAACATAAACTATGATTCCTGCTTTCATGTTGAATAAACTTTCCCACACTGTAACGGAAGTCCCACATTGCAATTCAATGAAGGTGACTTTTCCTAGTCATGTATTAGAAGATAATGCCACATAACAACTGTTAAAACTCCAATATATTGCTAATAAATCATCTAATATCTATTATTAGGGAAACTAAAGATATGGGAAACATCTTATGTAAATCAACTACAAGGATCAAGGCATGAAAACTACTGTTGAGGATACAGTGCAACTGCACTTGCACACATCAACACTGCAGGTCACTAAATGAAACAACAAGTTTACTGTTACCAATCAGTGTTTGTTTATCTCCACAATGCATTTCAAAGGTTTAAACCTCCATCATCAGGTGGATTTACATTTTGTTATTATGACATTTGTGTGTTGTGTTACGATTTTTTTTTTTCTTGTGGCATTGTCTTCAGTGGTCACAGGTTCCTTTCGCTCCCGTAACACATCACATGCATACTGTCATACTTTCTAAACAAATGTTCGCATATAAACTGAATGTCACGTCATGCACGTCGGGAACGGTGGAGAAAAGACACAGAAAATGTGGGATGAGAATACAATTAGGAAATTGTGGAAAGAGAAAAAAGGTTAAAATGAAGGATAAAAACTTATTAAGAATATTTGTAAGCTACTATATTGTACAGAAATAATCTTCTGCATGATGAGGATAATGCAACAATACTACAATTCACCTATTGGTATTTGAAATATTTTTATACCTGTTATGCAAGTTTTCTAAGCCTGTAAACTAACAGTATATGTTAGTGCTAGAAACCTAGTGTTTGAACGGTGATGGCTAAGTTGGAGGTTACATTACATATTACAGATTCACCATAAAACACCTTTTGTGTTGGTCCGATGCTCCACTGAGTACTGTGATCTCTGCTACATCAGACTGGCAGTTTTCAACAGCATCGTCTACGTCTGGGAAATCATATAGGGGAAGTAAATGAACTAATCTCTTCAAATGTTGATCTAGCAGCTGCACTGCAATAGGATAATGTCCATTAACATCTTTCATGAGTTACCCTAATAAGACACAGCTTCTTCCCTGATCTACCCTTTTGCCTGAAATCATGTTTATTAATGTCACCTAGATAGTAAGGTCTATCTTTCCTTATCTCATGGAGTCGGGCGAAGAACTTCATTGGTCCACCTACTATCCATTCATTTGACTATATGTCCCACTGATCTCTATTTCATTACAGGCACAAATATATATTCAATTCTCGTCTGTTTAATCGTCCACTGTTTTTTCATGAATCAATGAACAGCTCTGTTCTTGAACGATCTTATTCCCACAAGATTTTTTAAATATATATTCGAAGTAGGAATTAA
The DNA here is from genome assembly GCF_023864275.1 of Schistocerca cancellata. Taxonomy (NCBI): domain Eukaryota; kingdom Metazoa; phylum Arthropoda; class Insecta; order Orthoptera; family Acrididae; genus Schistocerca; species Schistocerca cancellata. Next base: position 164,316,830 of record NC_064627.1, on the reverse strand, counting down.
AATTCACTGAAAAGAAATAAAAACTTTGAGTTTCGCCGATGACATTGTAATTCTGTCAGAGACAGCAAAGGACCTGGAAGAGCAGCTGAATGGAATGGACAGTGTCTTGAAAGGAGGATATAAGATGAACATCAACAAAAGCAAAACGAGGATAATTGAATGTAGTCGAATTAAATCAGGTGGTGCTGAGGGAATTAGATTAGGAAATGAGACCCTTAAAGCAGTAAATGAGTTTTGCTATTTGGGGAGAAAAATAACTGATGATGGTCAAAGTAGAGAGGATATAAAATGTAGACTGGAAATGGCAAGGAAAGCGTTTCTGAAGAAGAGAAATTTGTTAACATTGAGTATAGCCATGTATGGAAGTGAAACATGGACAATAAATAGTTTAGACAAGAATAGAATAGAAGCTTTCAAAATGTGGTGCTACAAAAGAATGTTGAAGATTAGATGGATAGATTGCATAACTAATGAGGAGGTATTGCATAGAATTGGGGAGATAGAAATTTGTGGCACAACTTGACTAGAAGAAGGGATCGGTTGGTAGGACATATTCTGAGGCATCAAGGGAACATCAATTTAGTATTGGAGGGCAGTGTGGAGAGTAAAAATCGTAGAGGGAGACCAAGAGATGAATACACTAAGCAGATTCAGAACGATGTAGGTTGCAGTAGGTACTGGGAGATGAAGAAGCTTGCATACGATAGAGTAGCATGGAGAGCTGCATCAAACCAGTCTCTGGAATGAAGACCACAACAACATATAAAATAAGAAAGCTCAGTCATGACAAACCTGCCGTCCTCTAACCATTAAGGGCAATTTGTGTGGTCGCATGTTTTACACCAAGATTGGTCTGTCCAGTTACTGAAAACACCTCCATACGCTGAGTTGAAATGTTTACTATGCAGGAAGAAGTTATGCATATTCAGAATTGAGTTGCTGCCTATGGCAGTGGCACACTGACTGTAATCTTACCATTTCAGAATATCAGATTTTTAATTTTAAAACTACAATTTACTTTGCCAATTTTACTCATTTGTGTATTTCTTTTATTGCCATTCAGTCATTTCCCTGAAGTGCCATAAATAAATATTTTATGATTCTATGACTTCACTGTCAATTTGTACAACATGATTCTACGACTTCACTGTTAATTTGTATTATTTACTTTCAAACTGATGGTGATGTCTTACCAAAATTGATTTTAAAACCTATTTTTAAACTTGTCCTATTAAAATTTTCCATTCAGTTTTGAAATCCATCTGTGCTAGATGCAAACAATATAGTGTCATCCAATAAATAGACACAGTTCATACATATTCTACTAACATGTATTTTTTGTTTTGCCAGTTTAAGAATCTGAAGACTTCTTATAGGACTCCTGAAACATGGAATCTCCTTGCCTGATTTCTCAGTTGACTTAGTATTTCCTACTACCTTGCTATAGACTTCATTTGCCCATGACTCGATTATGACATTCATTCAGTAATAACTACAGTGGTGCTAGGACTCCAGTCAAAATTATGTGTATTGTTGATCTTAGTACATATTCGAAGCCTGTGTGATCTGATATCATGAAGTGCAAAGTTTCTCTTTACATCATAAGGTAGCTTCATAAAATACTGGGTTGAACATTCAATGTTAATTTCTTACTGTTTATCCCATAATTGTTGCTATCAGTTTTAGTTGCAGGTGGACTAAAATTCATTAATACTAGCTTGTAACATTTTGGTTGTATCTTATGTAAAGTTTGTGTAACAGTATTTGTAATATTGTGCTTCTGTCACGCCTTTCAGTTCAGAGCATCATCTTCCTTGTTCACATATTTACCATTATGTAATATCACATTTCTGAAGAAGGCTTTGCCTTTGGCCATATCCTTTTCATAAGTGTTGGTATTCCATTTCATAATATCATTAATAGGCAAAATACCATCAAACTTTATGAAAAATGTAGTAATACCAATTCCAAAGAAAGTAGGCGCTGACAGGTGTGAATATTACTGAATCATTAGTATGAATTATTTAAAGAAAAATGGAAAAATGGCAGGAGTTGACCTTGGAGAAGATCAGTTGAGTATCAGAGACACATAAGAACTTGCGAGGCAATATTGACCCTACAACTTATTTCACAAAGTACTGGGTGTCCTGATTTTAAAAATAAATATCTTGAAAACTATAAGCAGCAGATGAGTACAACAAAAGGTATGTTTATTGTGAAAGCTGTAAGAATTTTATACAGAAAATACTCAGAAGTTTTGAAGTAATTCAAAAAACTACTAACAGATGATATTGTACACTGTGCAGCTCATATGGAGTATCAGGGTGCGCAATTAAACTCGTGCTCTACAAGCAGTATTTCCAACCACATCACAATCTTTTCGAAATTTCCACCACTCACAGAACAAAGGTGGCCCAAACAAACAATGAAATTTGTCATTACATACGGTAGTGTATCAACTGAAAAGGTTTAAAATGCCATACTGATCACCGATTCAAGCTCGTGGAGTGTGGTGGGATGGTTCTAGTATACACTGTCTTTCAATGTGCCCCACAAAAAGTGATTACAAGAAATCAGGTTGGGTGAACATGGAATCTAATCCATTTCTTCAACAATAAATTGGCAATAATCCAACATAATGACTCTCTTCCTGAAGTATTCTTCAAGAAAGTGAAACACTTATCCAGTACGGTGTGGTTTGGTCCAATCTTGCATGAACCACTCAGTGCTGGTAGAGCCTCCAATGCCTGTGTGGCAACAAACTGTTCCAAAATTGAAGTTTAGCATTGACTAGTGATCATTCCTCACACGAAAAAAGGGTCAATAATGCCTCTGCAGCCCAAACAGTAACTGGGATTATACAGTGGTTTCACTTCAAACAAATTTTTGGAACCCCACAATCACCAGTTTTGTTTATTCACGAATCTATTCAAGGAGGAGGTCGGATTGTAGATGGGGGCCAAGAAGACTACCACAAGGAAATTTAAATGCCAGAAGTTTCAATAATTACACAGAGATGGAGAGACTTGCACAAGATAAGACCAGAGTACGGAAGTGAAATCAAACTAGTCTTTGGACTGATAATTGCAACCACAATATACATATTATCTAGATTACTATACACAAACTGATGGATCATCTGATACTTCTAACTTTAACAATTATGAAATAATGTAAGGCATGGGTGTCCCAGGAAGAATGGTCAATATTTAGGGATAACGCAAAAACGTCTAGTAAACATAGGTTCTAAAAAGCAAATCTTAAGAGCTATATGCGCTACTTTGTCTTTGATATTGTGAAACAAATCTCTTTTACTGCAATCTCTTTGATTTCTTCATTTGGTAGCAGGTAGTATGAACCAAAATAAGAAAAACATGCCTTGTACACATGGGCTCTAAAATGAATACCGTAAGAGCTATTAGCACTTGTTCAGTAGAAGAGGTAAATTTTGGATCACATAAACCAAATTTAACATATGACAGACATACTTAATTGAAAATTATGTCATGACAGAAAGGACAGTGTCATGAAAAACATTATCTAAGTTTCGATCTTTTTTAGTAATGTTTTTCTTTTCTGGTACTCGGATTATAAAGGTACAAGAAAAATATAAGAGTCACAAACGTAAGATTACTATCTAGAGAAAAGAAGACTGAGGTTTATCTTGTTATCTTTCCATGGTTTACACCACTTCTCTTCAATGAAAATATTGCTATTTGCATTTTAATCATGTACAATACCAGGTGAACATAGTCACTTTATTCATTATATGCTGTTAGTCAAAACATACTTTCATCATTTTTACAGATGAGTGAAACTATCAGAGAAAGAGATAGATAGATAGATAGATAGAGATAGATAGATAGATAGATAGAGAGAGAGAGAGAGAGAGAGAGAGAGAGAGAGAGAGAGAGAGAGAGAGCAAGAAAAGACATCTACTAGTCAGGCCACTGCAGACGAAAAAACCAAGAAACATAAAGGACTTGACATCTTTGGAAACCTATGTTTCCCTTGCTTTGAAAACCCAAATGAATGGGTATAGTGATAAAAGTTGTCTCCAAATAATTACAATTTCATCACATCCTCCCATCTTCCCTTTCTCTTTGCCTAAGCTCCTGAACAGTCTTTCTTGTTCCTTGATTCCACCCTCCTTTTCTCTCTCAAATTAAAGAATTGCCAATACTAAGAACTTACAAGTTCTTTGCATTCTGTGTGAGTGCACCCATTACCTGGTGCCGCATAGTAACAAAATATCTTCTTCTCATAGTATATCTTTTCTGCATTATTTTTTTCCCTCTCATTCAAACTAAACTCTAATACTCAATTTCTACAAGTATATGTCTCATTGCAATTTAAATACGATTTTGTTTCTCTTAAAATACAAAATTACTCAACATAGAAATATGGGAATGATAAACTAGCCCACCATTCGGTAATGTACCTGCCACTTAAACTGGTTAATAGGCATTCAGTTATAAGACAACATAATTACTGAATCTATCTATCTGCAAGCCAGTAGACTTTCTGCTTGTGTGTGTACATAATTATACACTAGTAACATACATGAAACATGCCCAAATTCTTAGTTGAAGCAATGATGAAATGCGACAGCTGCATGCTTTATCATGCAACCACTTCACAAGCGTTACATCAGCACTGCATGTACCTGGTTGTTGTGTAATGTACTTCATGAAGACATTTGCAGCTTCAGCACCAGCAGTGTGAGAAATCTTCATGCTTTCTCCTCCTAGTCCTCTTCTTCATCACTTACATCAATGCTTTCCTGCACACTTCTGATTATTTTCTCATCTGTTCAAGTTGAGTTGTCTTACAGCTTTACCCATTCAGCCAGTTAGCAACATCATCATCATCAATTTTTCCTCCTCCTCGTGGAACATGCAAAGTATTAGCAGCTGATGATCATGAATTGACTGGCTCATCACTGTCACTCAGTACTGGATCCAACGCTGCATCAACAGGCAGCCACACTTTTCTCCAGCTCTTCACCATGGTAGTGCTCTGCCCTCTGTCCCATGCTTCAGCTGCTTGGAAAAACAACATCAAGAAAGTTGATTCCTTTCCAGACCTTCAGCTTAGCATCGGTACAGTCAGCTTCATATTCATTCAGCAAGGAGACAAGTACCGCAGTTCGATAACGAGGTTTACCTGATTACAAAATTCCCTGATCCACTGGTTGAATCTGGGCTGTCACATAGGGTGGAAGAAAGAGAGCTTTGTATACCATAAGACTTTAGAGTCACATTGGAACGATGACCAGCGCACTGTCAGTAATAAGGATAGCTTTCAGTGGAAGCATTTTTTTCTTCTGAGCACAATATTACACTGGTGGTGTATTTATGTCACTGTGTTGAAGACAATGTGAACGTTGAAATTTCCCAATCACCATGAGCAATAGTTTATGACTCCAATTTGTGTTACAACACACCATTAATGTCACATACTATTTCTGTTACTTGGACCGAAGAGTTTCTTTCTCTTTCTTGGCAGCTTATGTTTTTGAAGGAGCATCTTGTAAAAGAGTCCTGTTTCATCAGCACTGAGCAAGGCACAATCAGTTAAATCTTCTTCCTCTATTATCTTTTGTATCCTGTTTACAAACTCATCTGCATCTTTTTCGATGGCTGAGTGGCTTTCCCCAGTGAATGTCAACTGCTGAATGCCATGTCATTTTTTCCAGTCTGATAACCAATTCCCACCTGCTACAAACAAGTTAGTATTGCCAAGATGTTTGTTAAATGCAGCTGTGTTTTTTAATTATCGGGCTACTGACTACAATTCCTTTACTGTGTTGTTTTATGAACTACCTACTAACAATTATGACCAGTTCTTCATTCTCGTTCTTTTGCTTAACCTTCAGTTTTCTCAAGTCACTGTCCTTTTGGGTCGCAAATTCTGCAATAACAACTTTCTTTTTGATGTCATAAACAGTTGCTCATCCAACATTATACTCAGCCGCAATGCCTTTCTGCAAAAAACTTGGGTTCAGCTTATCTAAAATTTTGAATTTCAGCTTGAAGTCTAGCGTAAAGTGTTTCTTCTAGAAGACGACATACTGAACTGTAAAGAATGCCCAACTTTCAAATACGTATAACATTGTAATTCACTAACATTGTTGCACATAGTAATTCATTGTTGTGGGCCATTTCGGATGTTGGCCAGATTACTGAGAGGCCAGACTACCGAGGCCTGGATTAGTGAGAGTTTAGTGCACTTTTTTAGAAAATGAGAAAAAGATTTGTGAAGAACTCTTGCAATGAAATTTTCTTGTGATCCTTAGGAAAGATTTCATTATACAGTTTCATAATTAAAGGAAATGAACAGAACAACATTTTTAGTATTAAGTATTTTTGTTTCAGAAAAATAATGATCTGATCACTTCTCAGGTCATTTTCATGAAACATCAATAACTGCACCCCAACCTGCAGGCTACAATGGTTCCTATTTTGTGAACCTGCCAAAGATCACTGGTAATGCTGTACAGACCTGATTAATATACAGGGTGTATACGCGGACAAGGAAAAAAAAAATTTCCATGTTTCCCGGTAAAAATACACTTTCTCCTGGGTGAAAACATATTTTTTTCCCTGTTAACTGACAGTATATTTTCTCTCAGAACTGTATAACTTATCAGTCCTTTGAATGGTTATGGTTTTATATACGGGCGTAGAAATTCCTGGCATTTTAGAAAACGAAACACAGGGGAAAAAACACGTTTTGGGAAGATCTTAGATGAGCAGCAACATGTACGCTGCATATTTTTGTATTACGAAAGTATAAATTTGAATTCCACCAAACACTGCATGTTACTTTCCGAAGCATTGAAATCGAGTATGCAATGCGCTTTTGTAAGCCAGGCATAGCTCATGTCACGTAATCTCGCCAGCCAATGACAGCGGGTATTCAGAGCTGAGGACATGATGTAGTCAGCCAATAGCAACATCACTGTTAAGCAGCACGAACACACAAACAGGGAAAGTTAATAGTTTAAATTAATATACATAGTGTTGCTACACGAAAAGCAAAGCTTTCACATATAATATTGATCTATAAGATTAATACGCTGCAAGAGACGCTAAGTTTTCACATATAATGTTGGTCTTTTATGTGCGTATTACAATGTAAGATATATCACACAAATGTGCCAGTAAAATTTTTAATAACGACATAAATGTCTGATCTTCTGGGCTCGAAATTCATCTAAGTGGCTCGTCATCAAAGAGCTGATTTTTAAATGAGAGCCAAACGCTCTATGATTTAAGAAGTTCATCGTACATTCTCGCATATAGTTCAACTTGCGTAAAAGGAAATTTACTTTGATAGCAATGCTTTTCAAACCACCATTTGGAATATTTTCCTGCAACCTATTCGAATTATTTGAACAGAAGTGTTTAATTCTAGACACTGTTCGCTGCATTTCAAGTGCAGGTTTTCAACTTCTAGCACGTATGGCATTATGCCATAATAAAGAACCAAACATAAGATAACATAGTACTGGTACTCCAAGAAAATTTACATCCCGAAAACTACATTGAAAAGCTTAATATCAGATTATGGCCTACTTCACTGGGAATCTGGACATACAAATGTGCACTTTAAATATGTCCTTTAAATGTGCACATTTTAGTATGGATCACGATATTCCGATGCTCTTTAAGTATCCTCTGATGTCTTGTTTCTTTTATGACATAATGTAAGATCTTTTAATGTTTTACACATACGGACATATGGGCTCCCTACGACATCGTAGCTGCGAAAGCGCCGTGACGCCTGTCATCTGGCGCTCTCTGGCAATGGCACAAACGAACCTAGTACATTGCTACTGACATGTTCTCCATAGTTTTTGTACAGTTGGGACTTTAGAACACAACAATGTCTCACACCTTTTGATAAACTGAAGAGAATCAGATGTGCCAGCACTGGTCTTCACAGTTGCAAGATGATTACTGTACATACTTCTGATCAGTGCCTTTCAAGTGTGGTGCAAGCATTGCCACAACTTTTCACAGACGAAACAGTCAAATGCTTTCCTATAATCAAGGAAGAAGATGAAGTCACGAACAATCAATAACTTTCCATTATTGTTTCTGATATTAATCCAACAAGAAAGGTTTCAAGAATAATTAAAAGTATTATTGACAACTCTCACGATTTCTTCACAATTTGTCATATGTTGGGAATCTGTTCACAAGCTGCATTTCCTTCAACAAAATCTGCTTGTTCTGTGCATATGTGAATCCGAATCTATGGCTTCAAATGCTGGTTCAAGATGTACAGCAAAATTTTGCTTGTGTGGGACATGAGTGCAATAGTTTGGTAGTTGGAGCAGTTTCTGATTGATCCTTTCTTGTAGGGGAGGAAGAGAGATTTCAACCAATCTTCTGGCCCCTCTCCAGTTTCCCACATTCTTGCAAATATTGAATGCAGCACATCAAAAACTTCCTGTCCCATTTATTTGATCAACTCACCAGATGTAGTGCCTAGACCAGGGGATTTATAGTCCAGATGTTGAACAGTGTTCTCTATATTATTGTGCAAGACTAAATTCCAATTCAAGCTGCTCAACTGCTGAAGTTTTCATACTGTTGTTAATCCCAGAATACAACTTTTCACACAACTGTTCCCACTTCGCAACAGTGTCTCCCTTGTCTCTGATAGGGTGGTCTATTTCATGATCTACCATCAGTTTATGAGGATTGAATTCACTGGGGATGCTGTTGAGTTTCTATAAGAGAACAAGTACTTGACTGTGATTACGACATTCCAGCTCATCACAGATACTGTTAAGTGTGATCTGTCCTTACTGCAATTCCACTGTATTTTTTTTTTCTTTTTATTTCTTTTTTTTTTTAGATTCTTATATCTGTCCTGATCCTGGGTGGCGTTGGATACCAGTTATTTTCTTCAGCTTGCTTCTCTCTTCTATTAGGTTTAAGTGTGGATTGTGATATCTAAGGATGTTTTGCACATTTAGGCTGTTCTGATGTTGGAAGTGATGAACAGACTACCTCCTTCATTTGGTCTCATGCTCAAAATGCTGGTGCATCCTTATCAAGACTGATGTTGAGTTTTGGTCTTAAGAGCTCACCAAATTCCCTAAAAGCTTCCTCGTTTAAGAGTCTTCCACTCTTGTTGGTGGGTTGGTGCTTAATCCACATTTTCATGGATAGAAGATTGTGATCACTTCCACAATCAGCTCCAGGGAAAGTCTTGCAATCAAAAACTGAAGTCTTCTAATGTCTTCACATTACGATGAAGTCGGCCTCGTTTCTAAATCTACATTCAAGTCATTACTCACGCAGTAAGTACCTGCCTCAGTCATTTCTCTTGCCTAGACCATAAGGTCCAAACACAGATTGTAGGTGTTCATCTTGGGTAGTATTTCCTATTTTAGCACTGAAATCTCCTTGAATTATTGCCTGTTCTTTGTTAGGGATCTAAGGACATCAGTATATTTTATTGATTGGGAAATATGATATTATGAAAACTTTGTGAAATGCATAGTTCTATTATTGCTATATGTCAAGGGCATATTATAGTTAATAACATAAACAACCCCAGACAGAAGGCTGCATATGGAATATCTTTGAAAGAAAGCAATTTGCAGTGAAGAAACAAGTCACAGGTTGTTGAGATAAGCTTGCCCAGTCAGTGGGTCAGCGATTTGCCAATATCTGTAATAGCTTTTGCATAATGAGACACACTGTTATTTGTGACTGGCTATATACATTTGAGTGTACATCCTCAATAAATGTTTTGCCCGAAAGCTGCCTCAATGCATTACAGCCATAAGACTAGATGATGATCACCCAAACTGCAATCACATTCTGTAATGCAGTAGCTGCTTGTTACTGCATATGACATTTGTCTATCAGCTGGTTCCACAAACACATCAAAGTATAGTAGTATGCTCTGCACAAGCTGAAATGTCATGATAGGACAAACCTACTTCCTGTCAGCTATTCATTCAGCCATATTCAAACTAACTCACATGCTGATATTGCACCCTTTGACACCAGACATTAATCTATCTGACCGCACAAAGAAGTGTGACGTGGTGCCTACCTATATACTTTTCAAGTTTGTATTCATTTGGACCATTCTTTCTCGGTTTATAATTTTCACAAAAGTTAACATGAATCCAATTTCTTCTCACATTTCACAAATACCCTAAGTTGCACCCAGGTGAAAAGATAGAAACCTACTTAATAAGGATTGTGTACAAAATATGTCACACTACAGCATGGGTCAGCTATACAGCAAACACAAGGGCACAAATGATGATATTTGAACTGCACCATTATCTGCAACTAAAATGGGCAATTCTGTACCATGCACTTCCTCTCTCACTTATAAAACTATGAATAATTTCCTAATTTATCTTGCTATGTATCACACAATCTGCATCTAAGGAGTTGATATTTTTTTTAGAATCTTCCTAAAATGAATTTATGATGCAATAAACTCACATTTTTTCTTCTTTGCTCTTCATTTGTACATAATTTTGTTTCACAAAATAGTTGGCATACAGTAGTTACAAATAATGATGAAATATATTTTTTGTGGGAAAAAACAGTTATCTGGCTTTAGAACTGAATTAGGACAATATTAAATCACAAAAGTAGAGCTTGAATACACAACCTTGACTTTTGGTTTAACAGTGAACTGGTGGAGAAAAATATTTATACCTCTGGCAAATTCTGAAACCTATTCAGGGTACATGTTTGGACGTATCGCAAAAATTTTTCAGTCTGCTACAAAAATTTCTTTGTACATTTCAAAGGTTCTAAAATTTTTTCCAATGCTCATATTTATGACATAGAAGTCATTTCATTATTCATCAACACTTCAACTTATAAAAAAAAAAATAGGTGCAAAGATACATAATGACTTGCCTCTTCGCCAGCCATGTTCAACCGGCATCTTGTCCTCCACATCAGTATCTTCACCACAGTATCTATGTTGCAACTCACATCTTTGAAAACTGTTTACAATCAATACTGCCATGTCTTCAGTTTCTTCATTCCATTGTTATTTTCAGGGCAATAACAACTAGCTCCACCTGTCACAAGGGCTTTTTTTGGGATTTATAGAGAAGAATAGTAATATCATATCTGACTTGGAAGTTACTCCAACATGTTTCTGATGTAAGATCGACTACAACTTAAACCAAGTTCAATACATAACAGCAGCACCTACTGTCTATAGTTGGAAGGTTTCATTTATTCATGTTTATAACAACATCTGTTAGTAACACATGATTACTTTAAAAAATAGATTTATCACCACAAGACAAAGTCTTACAGAACACTCTATCATTATTAAATAAGAATTGCATCCTTCCAATTTACAGATGACTTCTAATCAATTTTCAGTTACTGCATCTTTAAGCACTATACATTTCATTTGAGCTACTAATTCTTATAGCAAAGAGAAAGATTATCTACATGTTCTAAACAAGTATATCAACTGGATCTTTCTAAAATTTCAGAAGATTATCTGCTAAAGTAATATGTATATTCAGCATTTTAGTGTCGAACAGCACTTTAAAACAACACCTTTACACAAAACCTAAAATGTGTGTAACAGCATAATATTCCAATGCAGTAAATTGTGTGTCTCATTTTATATTAAGCACTAGTGTTAACAATATTAAATAGTACTGCAATCGACACTCAGATACCACTTGCAAACAAGCTCACAGGACAGAAAGAGGTCAGTTACTTCATATGTTTTAAGCTAATAGTAACATCAGTGTCCTCAACCATTAGGCATATATGTTAAGGTGTCTGTGTAAGATCATTTAGTGTAACTAGAAAAAGACTGGTAGCTTGAAAGCTACTGATGTTTCCAGACAGCACTGTGACGAGAGTTTTATGCCATGCATCAAAGAGATCCCTGGGAATGGTTGTCATCTCACATTTTTATTTTGTTGTTTCTGTACTGCAATTTAGAGAATTGGAATATTCTAATTGTGTGGGAATGGGCACTTTGATAGAGGTAACCATCTTGTATTACCAGTCTTCACAAAAACAATATTTGCATCTCTTAACCAAACTCTTTACTGCATGATCAGAGGAAATTCATGAGCAATCACACTTTTTCTCTACCCTCCAAAGTTCCCACATTTGAGAGTGCCTGGAGAAATTAACCACACACTGGAGATGCCATTCTCTGTCGAATAATTAAGTTATCCGCTGTCTGTTGAGGCATACAGGAACTATACTGTTGCTCTACCATTAAAAATTCATAATGGAAGGAAGACAGATGTTACGTCTCACATCACAAAAGGGCATCACTTGGTTATCGCTATTCACCAATAACATCCTTACGGTTGAAAATTCTGGATCTACGCCTCTTACACAAGAGCGCAATGGGCAAAAACACTATGGTATGTTTATGTAAAAACACAGGGTACCATGAACTACTGATGCATTTTGTGTTTGTGCTGAGGGATGCTACTGTTATACGAGCCAAAGTTTGCTCCATTCTGTTTACTGGTTTCATACTGAAAACCAAATAGAGGGTCACTACTGTAGCTACAGTTAACTTTAATGAAGAATACATGGGTGGCAGGATTGCACATTAACCTGTTTTCAGCCAGAAGGTGGCCACTTCTTCATAATATGAAAAATATACCAACAAATCAATAACCTGAATTGCTGTCACTGTCATATTCATTAAATAGCAGATATTTTGAGTTCCATGCAATTCCTTCTAAATAGTTCCTCCTTCCTAAATTTGGTAGCATTTAGCTTTATTTTATTTTTATTTTGTTTCAAAGTAATGCTACTGCCAATGTAGAGTTTTCAGATTACTGGAGCTTTTATATAAATTACATATATAATGTGTAAACTATTAATTCATGTGCATACAGAAACAGTGACTGAAAAATACACATTCATTTATTAATAATATAGCAATGACTTGTTAGCAAAGAATTTATGGGGGCATAAAGGCATAACAACCTAGTGAAAGCATGGGGTAAAATTGTAGCTCTGATCTTGTCTTGTATTTCCTCTTTTTCTTGATGTACAATACTTCAAAATTTGCTAAAAATGTAATTTACATATAAATATTTGACATGTTTCAACTAATTTTTTACTGTGATTATAATAATGCCAACAAATTAATGGCTGCATAATTTATATTTTTTTTATTTCCATGCAGATGTTAGATTTTTCATATTAGGTTATGATTACATTATCATATTACATTATGGTAACTGCTGTGTGTAAAGACAAGTTATTTCTTCAACATAACATAAGCAATTAATTACAATGTGTAATTGTAACACTGCAAGAAGCATCTAAATCAATTATTTGTTTGTAGTTCTGAGGCACTGTGAAGAATCCAGAGTTTTGTCCTGCATGCATAAAATGAAACAGACTATTCACTGTCCACATCCCTTTCCCCCAGTGTTGATGATAATTGAGTCTGAAATGTACAAGGCACCTAAAACAAGTTGTGACTTGATTTTTACTTGGAGGCACTGGCTGTGGTGGTGGAAAACTGGGTGTCTTTGTGGAATCACTCATGGGTTAGCTGCTGTTCCTGTACTGGTACAAGTCTCAGCTGGGGAAAAGCCTGGATTGAGTCTGCTGATGGCTATCATGACTGAAAAGATATTGATATCAGCATGAATGTTTTGTCATGACATGCTAACAACGTGCACTGACCATCCTATGGTAGCTGGATAAGTTTTTGAATGACATTGTGTCAGACAAAAAAAAAAAAAAAAACTGTTTGCAGGACTGTAAGTTGCAGAAGACAAATGGCCATTCAATAGAATGTTCTTCTGAAATGACAGGACAGAGCACACAGATCTGCAAGCAAAGATGTTGTGCAAAGTCTGAGGCTTCAATAACATTACAAAAAGGATTGATTGCTACTCACCATATAGTGGAAATGTTGAATTGCAGACACAGACAGAAAGACTGCTAAATAAGTAAGCAAGCTTTCGGCCAAACAGCCTTTTTCTGAATTAGAAAACACTCACACACATTCACAATGCAACTCTCACACACATTCACGATGCAACTCTCACACCACTGTCTCTGACTGTCGAGGCCAGATTTTCTTTTGCAGTGTTTTTGTTTTGCCTTTCTGCGACTCAACATCTCCACTATATGCTAAGTAGCAATTTATTCTTTTCATAATTCATCCTGAATTTTCCACTGTTTGATTCAACAATACTGTTTGATATGATAGTAAAGAATGCCGCTGGTAGTCAAAGTGTTCGTCCGCACACTAACTGTTACATTGAGATCTAATTTGAAACCCTTCTAGAGGCCATGTGGGACAATTAGGAGGCTGTCAGTCCAGTGTTCTGTGGCATGGCATCTAAGTGAGGCCTTTAACTGTTAATGAAGCAGTTCCACGAGACCATTATCAGGCGGGTGGTAGGCACAGGTTCAAATATACAGGGTGATTCAAAAAGAATACCACAACTTTAGGAATTTAAAACTCTGCAACGACAAAAGGCAGAGCTAACCACTATCTGTCGGCGAATTAAGGGAGCTATAAAGTTTCATTTAGTTGTACATTTGTTTGCTTGAGGCGCTGTTGACTAGGCGTCAGCATCAGTTGATGCTAAGATGGCGACCGCTCAACAGAAAGCTTTTTGTGTTATTGAGTACGGCAGAAGTGAATCGACAACAGTTGTTCAGCGTGCATTTCGAATGAAGTATGGTGTTAAACCTCCTGATAGGTGGTGTATTAAACGTTGGTATAAACAGTTTACAGAGAATGGGTGTTTGTGCAAAGGGAAAAGTTCTGGATGGCCGAGAACGAGTGATGAAAATGTAGCACGCATCCAGCAAGCATTTGTTCGCAGCCCAGGAAAATCGACTCGCAGAGCTAGCAGAGAGCTGCAAATTCCACAATCAACTGTATGGAGAGTCCTACGAAAAAGGTTAGTTATGAAACCTGAACGTCAACTACCCGAGGCGATGGATCGGCCGCCAGGCAGCCCGTGACAGAGCACTTCATCACTGGCCTCCAAGAAGCCCTGATCTTACCCCCTGCAATTTTTTCTTATGGGGGTATGTTAAGGATATGGTGTTTCGGCCACCTCTCCCAGCCACCATTGATGATTTGAAAAGAGAAATAACAGCAGCTATCCAAACTGTTACGCCTGATATGCTACAGAGAGTGTGGAACGAGTTGGAGTATTGGGTTGATATTGCTCGAGTGTCTGGAGGGGGCCATATTGAACATCTCTGAACTTGTTTTTGAGTGAAAAAAAAAAAACCTTTTTAAATACTCTTTGTAATGATATATAACAGAAGGTTATATTATGTTTCTTTCATTAAATACACATTTTTAAAGTTGTGGTATTCTTTTTGAATCACCCTGTAGTTCACTTGAACCAGTGCTGAGAGAGCTTTACAGAGATATGACTCAAACTATTTGCCCTGATCGGTTGTGACATGGAGAGGAATGCCAAAGTGTGTGATCCACTCATGAAAGAAGGTCGTGGCTTCATTTCATACCACTGTACCTTCATAAGATGCATTTCAGGCCAAAGAGAGAAACAATCATTTGTTGTCAGGCAGTATTGGTAACCTTCTGATTGTGGTAAAGGCCCAATGTGATGATGTGGACATGTTCAAAGTGTTGATTTGCTGGGAGGAAAGTACTAAGTGGAGCTATAGCATGCCGAACTATTTTGTTGAGCTGACAAGCGTTGTACTGCTATCGCATGTCTTCATACTTTTCTCAATGTCTGACCAAACAAATGCCTTATTCACAAGTCATACAGTAGCCATCAGTCCTTGATGAGACAGGCTGTGAAGACAGGGAACTGTTCGTGAAAATCTGCCATAACAAATGGCTGTGCTTGTGACATTTATATGTTAAAGTATAGTATTATGTTTGAGCTCAATATTCAAATATATTGAAGTTGTAAGCCTCATGATGTTTGAAGACATACCTTCAATTTTCTGCATCCTTCGTGGGCATTGGAAAGTGCTATGAAGCCAAGTTCCTTTGCAATGGTGTCAATGTAAGGTGGATCTGCTGATCCATTCTGCTCACCATTAACATGTTAAATATTTGTAGTAAATTGTGCAATGAAGTTGAAATGCGGCAATTGTTTCAGTTGATTGAGCCACATGATGTCTTGACCTCGTAGTTATATGTTGACCAAATTGGTTGTGAAGGTGACAATTTTTTGCTTAAAAAAGCTAAAGACTGTCAGTTATGGTGCACATGTTGTTGTAAAACAGTTTAAATTGCATTTGATGAAGCATCCATAACTACAAGAGGAGTGTCATGAAGACGATGAGCTAACAATGCAGGTTCTGCTATAGCAGCTTCCACTCTGATCACGGATGCTTTCTTTCCATCAGACCAATTTAAAGTGTCCCAAGGTTAAGGCAAACTTTCAAACATTTTTTTGAGGTGCACTGTCAACAATGTACGACTGAGCACAGGAAGTTGATAAAAGTTTGGAAACGGCATAATTCTCATATTGCAGTGGGCTGTGGGGAAATGAATTCAGTCTTGAGAATTCCCTGTTCATTGATAAAGTACTCAAAGAATTTTACTTCCATCGCTCTGAAGTTTCATTTTCATGGGTTTATCACTAAACCATGTTCTTGTAGTCTAGTGAACAGTTGCTGTAGGTGTGCTAAATGCACTATCTCACTGGATGACATTACAAGTAGGCCATCAATTTAGACATAACACAACTTCATCAGCAATGTGCTGGAAAGTCTGGATAGCAATGCACAGTTCCAATGGCAAATTTGTTGAGTCTAAATGGAGTGCAAAACAGTCTTATCATGAATGTTCATAGCAAAGTCTTCAATATGTGGCACATGATAATGGGGTATCATTCTGGTGTTAAGCTTACAACAGTTGCCATGAGGGCGACATGTTACTCTTCTTAGGGACAATATGGAGAGGAGGGGCCTAGCTACTATTTGAAGGGAGATGGATCCCTGCTGTACCATTGCATGTCTTACCAGTGGTGGAGTAGGAGAAGAATAGGGGATTCCAAGAAGCTGACAAAGCAGGTTGTTGTATGGTGCATCTCCTGCAATCACTCTGATGCCAGCATGGTTGGTAAGGCACAGTTCTGTCAAAGTTTGAAGTTTAGATGAAAGGTGATGTGGCCACTAGTGTGGATGGAAGATCCATTTGCAGCATACAGTTAACTGCCATTGGTAAGAGAACAAGGGCAACAGAGATGAGCTCCAGCACCAAAGAGAAATTGTAGCTTGGCAGAGTACTCCATTAAAAATTGTTGCCATTGCGATGCACGTGTGGAGTGTTATATCTGTAGGTCACCAATTTGCTTAAACAGTTCAATTTCTTGTTCTTGCTGTACTTTTAGAGAAGTCTGAGTTCTGGCAGAGACAGTTGCAACACCTGTCAGTGGATACATCTCAACTACAGAAGTCAGCAGATTAAGCAAGAGTGTCAAGGTTAACACCACAAACTGACTTTTCTTTGCATTCACAGGCATACCATGTGTGCACGGTATGCCTGTGGATGCAAAGAATAGTCAGTCTGCGGTGTTAACCTTGAAACTCTTGCTTAATCTTCTGACTTCTGTAGTTGAGATGTATCCACTGACAGGTGTTGCAACTACCTCTGCCAGAACTGAGACTTCTCTAGAAGTACAGCAAGAACAAGAAATTGAACTGTTTAAGCAAATTGTTGTCCTACAAATATAACACTCTACACGTGCATCACAATGGCAACAATCTTCCTGCACAGACAGACATTTAATGGAGTACTCTGCCAAGCTACAATTTCTCTTTGGTGCTGGAGCTCATATATTCTACAGATCATCATCATTAATAGTGTTGCCTCGGAGCTTGAGAAGACAACAAAGTAGTTGAGACAGTATGCCGTCAAGTTCGTCAGTACAGAGCAATTCTTCAAGTTGCTTAGCTTCAGACTGCAACAAGTGTGTTTCAAGTGCTTGCTTGAGACAGGTGTATTTCTCACTGCTTGGGGACAAAGCTAGGATGTCTTGCACTTCCAATAGCCATTTACTCCTTAAATGCAGCTATCTCATAACTATATTCAGTTTTGCCTGAGGTGAAGTTGGCTGAGACAAATTGGCTCTCATGTTGGACGAACAACAATACTGGACTATCCAATCAGAAGAGCGGGGGTTACAACACAATCGAACTAAGGATCTCGTTTGTTGCTAGTAAGCCAGTGCCCGCAAAATCTATGTTTAAGTTGGTAGGTGTTCATTATGTAATCCGTTTGTTCACAAGTGGTTCTGAATGGTGTGGTTGACATGAAAACTTACATAATATGCAATTTTATAATTCTAGCACACAATTCAACTTTTGCTGCATATGATTTGGAAACTTGTGGTCACCAAATGTCTTCCATAAATACAATGTGTGTGTTCAACAGATCATAAGTGATTAGTTACAATGCATAATGAAAAGACAGCAAAAAGCATTTGTACCTATCATTTGTATGTAGTTCAGATGCAGCGTGAAGAATCAGGGAGTATACACTGCACGCATAAAATTTAGCACACAATCACTGTCCAGATAACTTATGTGCAACACTTGCCCCTTTTTATACAGAGTTTTCTTTTAACATATTTTATTTTCCAAAATGTAATCACATGTAAGAGGACACTGACAACAAATAACTTTTTCCCTACTGTGGATAAAGATCTTCATAGTTTACTGCCAGAGTAAAATTTATTTCTTTTCTCTTTTTTTCGTACTTATTATTTTTGTTATACTGCAAATCTGTACTAATATGCAGCACCAACTGCTCAATTAGTTTTAAACTTAGATCTTCAAGTATATTTCTAGTTAATCACTCAACACAATATGCACATTTTACTGTAACATATTTACCTCCATTTCTCAGACTTAGCTTAACTTGCTTACTTCAGTCATATATGTTCAGCAGCGGCCACAAAAAATTTTAATTTTCTGTTATAGTTTTTGTGCCATAATTTGAACATTTATTTTATTTAGTCCCTTGTAATTTCATCTTTGGCAATATATAGCAGCCAGATTTTACGAACTCAATGTCACCTTTTCAAATACGCATCATAAACAATTTTCATCCACATAGTGTGTATGTACAGTTTTCATAGGGAAAAGTTTTATTTGACTATTAGTCACAACTGTTAATACTTATGAAGTTTAACTTTAAGGCAACTAATTCTGCTAATTTAATTTTTTCATGTTATTAATTGTTACCGAATATCCAATTTAGGATAGGAACTTTGCTTACTTGCAAGAGAGGATGATACGGTACTTTTTACTGCATAAATGGCCATCTAATATATAAGGTGCACTCAAAAAGAGACCCAACTTCACTTGCAACATGCATACTGTTCACTGTACTACATTTTAAGCATTGTACCCCTCAAACTAGTCCCTTCCACTGAAAATACACTACTACCACTGTTTCTTCCATTTTTGGAAGATCTGCTGGAATGAATTTTCTGGGATGCGACATAGTTCTCTTGTGACAATGTCCTGTATCTCCTCAATAGTTTGGAAACGATGTCCTTTCGATGTGGTTTTAAATTTGGGAAACAGGAAAAGTCTCCTGAAGCTAGGTCCAGACAATAGGGTGTAAGGGGAACAACAGAAGTTTGATGTTTTTCCAGATATCTGAGAAAGATGGATGCTTTAGTTAGTTGGTGTATTGTCATGAGGCAACATATCCAAATCTCGTTTTTCCAGCAATCTGGGCCTTACGCACCACACCTCAAACACACTACAATTTCCTGGTAGACTTCCTTCTTTACCCCGAACAGATGGTGCAAGTTACTGATGAACACTGCCTTTGCAGTCAAAAGTGTCACGATCATTTAATAATTTCACTTTATTTGGCTAATACATGCATTTTTTTGGACATCATCTTTTGCCCACCGACTGCAATAACTACACCTTCGTTTCATCATAACAGCCATATCCCAAGTTTCATCTCCTGTTATGATTTTCTAACGGAAAATCTGTCATGAAAATTTAAACTTTATTGCACAACTACTTCAAGTTCTTTTGGTTACAAATGGTGCACTTGACAGTGTTTGTGAAACACGCAAAGAAGAAAAGTGCTGTGAGAATGAAACTGAACTGAAAATTTCCTCATTACAAGAAAATAAATCAAAGAAAGGAACTGAAATTGCAGTCAATATACCTACCTTAAAGTGTACTGTCAAGTCAATATTGACTGCAGAAGTCAAAAAAGTTGTTATTAATAATATAAAATGAAAGCAGTCAGACCTCTTCCTCAAAATATGACAGGAATTGTGACTAGGAAAGTGCTACTTGTAGGTGACAATCACAGCCATGATAGAGCTTCCAGACTGGACCTAAAATCAGATATGAAAGTGTACGGTTGTGTGAAACCCAGTGTCTGTCTGAACTAAGGAACATAGACAAGTCAAATGAAGTGAAATCATCAAATGATCGTGACACTTTTGTTCTGGTGGGTGATCCAAATTATGTCTACAAAATGAGACAAACAAAGCAGCCCGTGAACTAGAATTATACGAGGGTCACTCCAAAAGAAATGCACACTATTTTTGTAAAAATACAGTTTTCATTCTGCATGTGTGAAAGTTTAGCAGTGTGTAGATACATCCTTCCCGCTTGTTTTCAAACTTAGTTCAACCTTTTCCCGTGAGTGCTGCCATCACAGCATGCCTTCAAGATGGCTGCTACACTTGACATTCATCAGAAGCAATGTGCTGTCATAGAACGAGACAGTGTGAAACATCCAAAAGAGGTTGAAAAAGGTGTATGGGGATGCTGCTGTAGATCGCAGTACAGTCAGTCGGTGGGCAAGCAGGTTACATGCTGAAAGCGGGCACGGCAATATTGAGGACTGCCCTCGCAGTGGCAGTCCTCGTACTGCACACATTCCAGACAATGTGCAGAGTGTTAATGAATTGGTGACTGCTGACAGACGCATCACAGTGAATGAATTGTCATGCTACTTTGGTATAGGGGAAGGAAATGTTTGCAGAATACTGAAAGTGTTGGCGTTAAAAAAGGTTTGCGCCAGGTGGGTTCCCAGGATGTTGACAGTGGCTCACAAAGAAACAAGAAAAATGGTATGCAGTGAACTTTTGGAACAGTACAAGAATGGTGGAGATGAATTTCTTGGAAGAATTGTGACAGGCGATGAAACGTGGCTCCATCATTTTTCACCAGAGACGGAGAAGCAATCAATGGAGTGGCATCATGCAATTTCACCAAATAATAATAATAATAATAATAATATTCAAAACCACACCTTCTGCTGGAAAAGTTATGGCTGCAGTGTTTTTTGTTTTGAAGGACACTTGCTTGTGGACATCATGCCAAGTGGAACCACCATAAATTCTGATGCATATGGGACGACACTGAAGAAACTTCAAGCTCGACTGAGTTGTCTTCAACCACATCGGCAAAAGCAGGATGTTTTGCTGTTGCATGACAATGCATAGCCACATGTCAGTCAAAAAATCATGGAAGCGATCACAAAACTTGGATGGACAACACTGAAACACCTGCCTTACAGTCCTGACCTGGCTCCATGTAACTATCATCTCTTTGGGAAACTGAAAGACTCTCTTCGTGGAACAAGGTTTGAAGATGATGACTCCCTTGTGCATGCTGCCAAACAGTGGCTCCAACAGGTTGGTCCAGAATTTTACTGTGCAGGTATACAGGCGCTGGTTCCACGATGGCGTAAGACAGTTGAGAGGGATGGAAATTATGCAGAGAAATGAAAATATTGTTCCTAAAGGATGTATCTACACACTGTAAAACTTTCAAACATGTAGAATGAAAGATGGATTAAAAAAAAAAAATAGTGTGCATTTCTTTTGGAGTGATCCTCGTACCTAAGGAAACTCACACATATGAATGTAATTTTTGTTAACATACTACATGGTTATGACCTTATGAATGTATCCTGCGTAAATCAAGAAGTCAAAAGAGTGAACACTTATTTACCTAAAATCTGTCAACAATTCAAAAATTTCAGTATTTTAGATTCAAATGACATTGGAAAGAAGATTTCACACATGCCACTGTCTTCACCTCAAAGACCTTGGAAAGAATTATTTACTACAGCTGAAGTGTAGGGAAAATTAAGAAAGTCAAGATTGGGTATGTTAACTAAGTTGGTCTTCAGATTGTAATGAATATTTTTTTGTAAGTGATGCACGAACGGCCACAAAACTGCAGAGAATTAATCACCAAAATTGCACTGAGACTACCCCCAATAAGCTGTTATGCAAATATGTAGCATCCACAGGCATTTGTCCTTGAAACAGTAATGGTAACAAAAATGTTATTGGCTCTGAGCACTATGGGACTTAACATCTGAGGTCACCAGTCCCCTATAACTAAGAACTACTTAAACCTAACTAACCTAAGGACATCCCACACATCCATGCCCGAGGCAGGATTCGAACCTGCGACTGTAGCGGCCGCGCGGTTCTGGACGGAAGCGCCTAGAATCGCTCAGCCACACTGGCCGGCCCAGAAGTGTTATTAAAACAGTAAATACTCCAGAACCCACAGGCTGTAAACTGAATACCAACATAGTCCTCTTCATTTTCTATCAGAACATACAATCAGTAGGAAATAAGCTCATGTAAACTCTGTTGTACTATCTTAATGAACTGAAAAATTTACATGTACAAGTAATATGCTTTACGAAACACTGCTTAAAGTTATTGATTCTCATTATTTTTTTTTATTTTTTTCTTATTTCATAACACTAGCCCGTATTACGAACTATAATACTGGCACATGCTAGGGTAGAACTTCCAAAAGAGGAGGTGGTTGTTTGTTATTAGTCAGAGAAGGTATCTATTCTGTTAATTCATAAAAACTAGTAAGCTAATGTTGAGAAACATTTTGAGTACTGTGTTAGATCAACCAACTAAAACAAATCACTGTCTGCATTTACAGGGCACTGGATGGCAATCTATCAATATTTCAAGAGAAATTAGAACAAGTTATGTTTGACTACATGACAAAAAGGAAAAGAATTATATTAAGTGGAGATTTTAACGTAAACTTTACTATCGAGTCACATGACTAAATAGACATAAACAACCCATGGAATACATTGTCTATGTTTAATATAATAAATTTGCCTACAAGAGTAACACCCACATCCTGCGCCTCAACAGATGCCATGTTATAAACACTAATTCTATACGTGTATTTAGTTTACAAAACCTACCCAATGGGCTTTTTGGCCACGAAAGCCTCTTACTTAACCTCAAACAAACCCTCATTACCAATGATCATGCACAGAAGAGATTAAAAGATATACCAACAGCTTAATGTTAATTTAGCACCTGCTAAAGCAAGAGAGCAGGGAGAAGCTTATTCTGAGGATGACACGATGCTACTATTTTAACACTGACTTTCACCTCAAAAACATACAGAATAACCACTGAGAAGCAACTGATACAAAGCCAAACAATGGAAAATCCAGGATAGAATGTAACAGTATTATGAAAAGGAAAGTTGCCACTCACCATATTTGTGACAGTCTTTCTGTTGTACATATATGCAAGTCAGCATTTCCGCTATACAGTGAGTGGCAACTTTGCTTTTCATAATATTGCTACATTCCATCCTGGATTTTCCACTGTTTAATATTATGAAAAGGATAGTTGCTGCTCACCATATAGCAGAGATACTGAGTCACAGATAGGCACAATGAAAAGACTGTCACAAAATAAGCTTTGTCAAAAATTGACGACACACACACACACACACACACACACACACACACACAAAAATCACAGTCCCTGGAAGCTGAAGCCAGACTACCTGATTGCTACAAAGGATAGATCACCAAGGGAATAATTACCTCCTGTGCAGCCAAGAAAAAACTTTTCATAGAAAGTAAGACAAACAGTGATCCAAACTTCCAAAGATACTTTAAAATGTATAAAAAATCCTCAAGAAGGTCATCACTAATGCAAAACAGATCTCTAGAAACCAGTTTATTGTAAACTCATGTAACACGAGTAGCACATGTAGCACTTTTGGAAGTTGTCAATGGTAGCATAGGAACCAAAGCCAAACGGGTCTCACGTGAATACCTCCAGCTACATGAAACAAAAGTCTCTGATGCAAAACAGATTAGTGAAGAGATTAACTTGAATTTTTCAAAGATTTCCAACAATCCAGTGCCAGGAATAACTATGCCAGCAGCATCATACAAACCTACATTTCCATTTTCAGAAAGGTCAGTTTTCCTGAACCCAGTAACTGAATAAGAGGTAATAAAAATCATAAGTGCCACAAAATCAACATTTTCATGTGGACTTGTCTTCAATCAAGAGCAGTTTGCTTCTGGACTTTTCACTGACCTTTTTATCTCATTACTCATTCACTGTTGCTTCAGATGCTAGAATCATATGGCATCAGAGGTACAGCAAATAACTGGTTTAAATCCTACCACACCAAATCAAAACAAATGGTAGAAATTACAAGCCCTAAGTCTATAAAAAATTATTCTGAAAAGACCCTGATAAGCTGTGTAGTCTCACAATGTTTAGAATTGGGACCTCTCCCTTCCTAATATCTATCAATTACATTCCTATGAAAAGAATACATTGTTATTCACAAGTCACAGATATGTACAACAACAAGACTGTCAAACACACAAGCTTTCGGCCAAAAAGGCCTTCATCAGAATTAGACAAAACAAACACACACACACACACACACACACACACACACACACACACACACACACACACAAGAATGCAACTCACACATATGGTGTGTATGTTGTCTAATTGCAATGAAGGACTTTTTGGCCAAAATCTCACGTATCTGACAGTCTTTTTGTTGTGCCTATCCACGACTTAACATCTCCACTTTACGGTGAGTGGCAAAATGAAATGAAATGATCGTATGGCATTGCTGGCCGGGGGGCCCCATGCAGGAAAGTTCAGCCGCCGAGTGCGAGTCTTATTGCAGTCGACGCCACATTGGGCGACTCACGTGCTGGTGATGAGGATGAAATGATGATGAAGACAGCACAACACCCAGTCCACGAGTGGAGAAAATATCCAACTCAGCCTGGAATCGAACTCAGGCTCACTGCGTAGGAGGCAAGCAAGTTACCACCCAGCTAGGCAGGCAGACTGGTGAGTAGCAGTCTATCCTTTTTATAATACTTTCATCATTCCATATTGAATGTTTCCTAATACTTTTTCTATTGTTTGCAGATTGCACAAATTTGCTCTCCTAACCAAACTTTTCTCTGCAATTGAAGCTCAAAATTAATAACACAACTGAAAGACTCCTCTCATGACTCCACTACAATAAATTACTGTTAAACACAAACAAGGCAGCTCATATGCTCTTCTATCCATCCTGAAACAATCCTGCCTATATGGAACCAATGGAGAATGATGACATGGTAACTGAACTAGTAACAGGAACAAAGTTTTTAGGAGACTAGATTGACAGTTGTTCTCTCCAGAGGGACCACTATGGAGTAAAACTGTTAAGCTTTCAGAGTTCTCAGGCAATCAGGTGATATAAACACACTAAAAACAGTTTTCCATGGGCTTGGGCACCCAAAGTGTAAGGCATCCCTTTCATTGGGGGGGTGGGGGGCTGTTACCCATAGCAAAATTTTTCATAATGAAAAAAAGAATATTAAAAATAATGAAGAAGGGATTACCAATACGATCTGCCATCAAAGAGATTAATGTACTGTGTTTTTTTATTTTCTAAGGACACACTTTTTTTTTGTCAAACAACAACATGAAATGTCCTCAATGAGTGCACATGAACAACAGTTAACATTCATCTGGTGAGAGAAAAACTCAAAAGTCACAATGGGTTGAGAAATATGGGCAGCCTACTTTTCAACAAACTGCTCCTCTCAATTAGAACAAAAGCAATAACTTCATTAAGAAAGGTAAGGATTTACTCATGAAAAATACTTATTATTCTGTTGATGAGTACATGGAAGCAAACTTGCATTAAATACTTGACCTTATCCTGTCTCACACAGTGCTAAACATAGCTTATAATTACTTTTAATGCTTGCCTCCTGTTAAAAGCAGAATTTCTATTTTGTCAAACAATGGAAAATCCAGGATGGAATGTAACAATGTTATGAGAAGGAAAGTAGCTACTCACCATATAGCGGAGACGCAGATAGGCACAACAAAAAGACTCTCACAATTAAAGCTTTCGGCCACTGGTGTTCGTCAACAACACACACACACACACAACACACACACACACACACACACACACACACACACACACACACACAGCTACAGTCTCAGGCAATTGAGTGTGGTTTCAATTGCCTGAGACTGCAGTCGTGCGTGTGAGTTGCGTTTGCGTGCGTGTGTGTGTGTGTGTGTGTGTGTGTGTGTGTGTGTGTGTGTCTATTGCTGATGAATTTAATTGTGAGAGTCTTTCTATTTTGTCACTATTTCATAGAGTCAGAACAAATAATATGCTTGCAATCATATACAGGGTGTTTATAAATGAATATTGGGGTTTTAAAGCTTTATAATATTTATTATATTAAACTTTAAAGTTATAAATATGTCAAATGAAAGAGCAACTCAAACAGTTTTCCAAGAACCTTATAAATGTTCAATGTGAGCACCATTTGTCACACGGCACACATCAAGTCTATAGCCGAGTTCTTCCCAAACATTGATAAGTGTGTCTTCAGTGATTGTAGCAACAGCTGCTTCAATCCGGTTTCTTAATTCTGAGAGGTCTGCTGGTAGCGGAGGCATGTACACTCGATCCTTGATGAAGACCCAAAGAAGAAAATCGCATGGCGTTAGGTCGGGTGAATGTGGAGGCCATGCAAAGCAAGTCCTTCATTGTGCCCCTTGTGGCCCATCCAGCGCTTGGCTATAGACTTGATGTGTGCCGTGTGACAAATGGTGCTCAGATTGAACATTTATAAGGTTCTTGGTAAAACTGAGTTGCTCTTTCATTTGACATATCATTTATAACTGTAAGTTTAATGTAATAAACATTATAAAGCATTAAAACCCCGATATTCATTTATAAACACCCTGTATAACATGATCTGTTATGGTATTACCATGTATCTTCTACATTTTAGTACATTCAAGTAGATGCTGAGTCTTTTGTACTTCATGCTACTATAGCCACTATTGTATTTCAAACAATATGAGTGCTGAATTTTTGTGTATATTTTAAGCCAGTTAGCTACTTAAGATAAATGTTAGGTTATTTCTGTCATTACCAAACACCTTTGCATATACAATATGTAAAAATGTAATTAACATCAGCCCCATATCTTTATGCTTAAACAGAATAAGAATTCTGGGCTTCAAATAAACAAGTTTTAATTGCCATTTGCAGTGACAAGCATTTCCTCTGTGTTTCTGACATGATGCATCCCAAGTTTGTAACACATGGCATGGCCCTATGCTGATGCCCACTTTGTTAGTAGCTTCTGTAACAGTTAAATGTCAATTCTATGAGTCACAGCACAAATTTTGTTGAAATGTTCATCATCTGTTGATGTGGAAAGTTGTTTAGGCCTAGGGTCCTCACCAACTGACATTTTGCCATGGCCTAAACTTTTAAATCACTCACAGCACTGCATGTGTCTTATGTGGTCATTCCTATCTGCTTGACTTAACAATTAAAATGTTTACATAAACATTTTGCCACATTTGCAGCAAAATCTCTCTCTCTCTCTCTCTCTCTCTCTCTCTCACTCACACACACTCACACACACACACACACACACACACACACACACACACACACACACACACAAACAAACAAACTAAGGACAATTTGCTGTATAAATCTGCTGCTAGGTGTGACAACATCTGCACACTGTGCTGCCTCTGTTGATTAATGTGCTATTTCAGCCTTTTTTTCGAACACTCCTCGTGCAAATTAACATCATGATAACTTATTGCCATCACAGAGAATAATCAGTGTCTATACAAACCTTGGTAGAATTAAATCTGCAACTCATGATGGGCTATCAGTTACTGACAAGTATGACCGTCTTCTTCGAAATTAAGTTTCTAAGGGATCTTAAGCGATTGTAGGGGCCAATCCTGGGGTTGCATATTTATCAGCATTGCTCATCTTTAGGAGCTCCTTTTGTTTCCTAGCACTGCACTTTTTATTTTCTATTTTCAGCCTCAGTGCTCAATAGTTTCTGTTTTCCATCTCAGTGCTCAACGCGCTGAATTCCTTCCCAAACTTCGCACAACCATAATGGATTGTTAAGTGCAGTAGTTTTCCAGCAACCAGTTTCAGTCTGACATTGTTTCATGTTGTCCTTTAATAAATCTTTGTATAGATTCTGTTGTCTTCCTAGTTTTCTTTGACCATGATTTAGATGGGAATGCTTAATTTGTTATGGTAGACTGGACTTACGCACATGAAAAATGTGGTCCCTCTAATGGAGTTGATGCTTGATAATCATGGCTTCAAAGCTGGTAGAGTTTGCTTCTCTCAGGATGCTGATGTTGGTGTGCCAATCTTGCCATTTCACATTTAGGATCCTTCTCAAGCTGCACTGATGGTATTTTTCCAGACATCATAAGTGTAAGTATTTCATGCTTCACACCCATATGTGAGAGATGGCATAACAGTGCCTTGGTATACATGCAGCTTGGTTGTGATGCTGCTGTTATGGCTATCAAAGACCCCCACCCAAAAATTGTACTGGCACGTTTGAGGAGGTGTTGTATTTCAGCATCCATATTTGCATTTGATTGATTAATCTGCTTCTCATACTAAAGCGTTTACTGTATTGTCATTCATGAAAAATTAAAACTGGCAGAATGGGACTCAAGAGCCAGACATATGGGAAGTGAAGAAAAATTGCAGTATCAGACATGCTGTGATGGCAAAACTGTTGATGCAGTGGCCACCAAACTGCAGTAACCAGGTCTGTCAAGTTCACCCTATAAATTTCCTATGAACAATAGCAATGATACTCTTATCAACAGTCCTTCTGTTATTCTTTTATTGTGTTCTACAGCTTTTATAAAAATTGAGGTGCTCTCTGAAATGCCCGACTGAATCAAGATACAGAGCGTCAAACATTTTAAATAGTTATACCACTTGACATGGGCCAAAGAGTACTTGGCAAAAAGCTCATGCAATTTTAATTGCTTGATATGGTTGGAAACCCGAGACTTTTTATTCAATGTTAGTGCCACAAGACTCAGCATTCTTACATTTTAAATAGTTTTTTATTATTTAAAATTCTTGTACACAGACTAAATTGAAGTCAAATATAAAGGAAATATTGTGGTTTCAGGATATACGATGTGATAGTGTAATATGTACGAACTACTGACTGATCTGGATTTCAATTAAGTACAAATGACATTATGTAATACCTTAAGCTGCTGTTCTATTAATTCTTTATTGTGTGAATGTGATACATGTCACAGATGTGGAAAAAATTTCTATGGTGTTGATGAACTTGTCATTTATTGGTCTAAACCATTAATCATCCTCCTCCTCGTCGTCATCATCATCGGAAAAATTTCAGATGAAAAGAATCTCTCTCTCTCTCTCTCTCTCTCTCTCTCTCTCTCTCTCACACACACACACACACACACACACACACACAGTCAAAAATATAATGTTTAGTCACGCAGAGGTAGACAATATAGACAAAGTGACAGCCACAGACAATTAGCCAAAGAATACTCAATCTAAAAAAGTGAAGAACTGCCTTCATAACCAAGATTACCTTTGCAACAATATATCACACAAATTTACAAAATATTTCTTATTTTTCAGCTCAAATTGTTCATTCGAAATGGAAATTGGATTTCCTGTATAATGTGAAAAAATTTCTCTGTTCCACAAGCTCCACACATTTACCTTTCCTTGTTTTATGTAAAACAGTACTACTAATGTCAATTTTGTGTACTCCATGCTTTTAATTTCTTAAATGCATACCAAATGTCAATGGATTGCTGTTCTTTGTATGGTGTACATATTTTTCTACCTGTCTGTCCAATGCAATATTTACTGCAATAACTGCAGTGCACTTTATATACACTCCTGGAAATGGAAAAAAGAACACATTGACACCGGTGTGTCAGACCCACCATACTTGCTCCGGACACTGCGAGAGGGCTGTACAAGCAATGATCACACGCACGGCACAGCGGACACACCAGGAACCGCGGTGTTGGCCGTCGAATGGCGCTAGCTGCGCAGCATTTGTGCACCGCCGCCGTCAGTGTCAGCCAGTTTGCCGTGGCATACGGAGCTCCATCGCAGTCTTTAACACTGGTAGCATGCTGCGACAGCGTGGACGTGAACCGTATGTGCAGTTGACGGACTTTGAGCGAGGGCATATAGTGGGCATGCGGGAGGCCGGGTGGACGTACCGCCGAATTGCTCAACACGTGGGGCGTGAGGTATCCACAGTACATCGATGTTGTCGCCGGTGGTCGGCGGAAGGTGCACGTGCCCGTCGACCTGGGACCGGACCGCAGCGACGCACGGATGCACGCCAAGACCGTAGGATCCTACGCACTGCCGTAGGGGACCGCACCGCCACTTCCCAGCAAATTAGGGACACTGTTGCTCCTGGAGTATCGGCGAGGACCATTCGCAACCGTCTCCATGAAGCTGGGCTACGGTCCCGCACACCGTTAGGCCGTCTTCCGCTCACGCCCCAATATCGTGCAGCCCGCCTCCAGTGGTGTCGCGACAGGCGTGAATGGAGGGACGAATGGAGATGTGTCGCCTTCAGCGATGAGAGTCGCTTCTGCCTTGGTGCCAATGATGGTCGTATGCGTGTTTGGCGCCGTGCAGGTGAGCGCCACAATCAGGACTGCATACGACCGAGGCACACAGGGCCAACACCCGGCATCATGGTGTGGGGAGCGATCTCCTACACTGGCCATACACCACTGGTGATCGTCGAGGGGACGCTGAATAGTGCACGGTACATCCAAACCGTCATCGAACCCATCGTTCTACCATTCCTAGACCGGCAAGGGAACTTGCTGTTCCAACAGGACAATGCACGTCCGCATGTATCCCGTGCCACCCAACGTGCTCTAGAAGGTGTAAGTCAACTACCCTGGCCAGCAAGATCTCCGGATCTGTCCCCCATTGAGCATGTTTGGGACTGGATGAAGCGTCGTCTCACGCGGTCTGCACGTCCAGCACGAAAGCTGGTCCAACTGAGGCGCCAGGTGGAAATGGCATGGCAAGCCGTTCCACAGGACTACATCCAGCATCTCTACGATCGTCTCCATGGGAGAATAGCAGCCTGCATTGATGCGAAAGGTGGATATACACTGTACTAGTGCCGACATTGTGCATGCTCTGTTGCCTGTGTCTATGTGCCTGTGGTTCTGTCAGTGTGATCATGTGATGTATCTGACCCCAGGAATGTGTCAATAAAGTTTCCCCTTCCTGGGACAATGAATTCACGGTGTTCTTATTTCAATTTCCAGGAGTGTATTTCAAATTAGTGGTGGTTGATATTGGATCAGATTTATGTCCTATATGGGTCTGAATCTTTGAAGTCTCAGAACCTGTTTTACAAAAATGTAGCTAATTTGTCAGATATTTTCCTGATATATGGTAAGACTGGATATTTTCATTTCTGTTTTATCTCTTCACTTATCAACATTGTTTCTAGAAAAGTTCTGAGAGAATGTAAATAATTTAGGACTAATGGAAACCACTCACTGAGTAGCAGAAGTATTGAGTTGTTGACAGGCACACAGAAAAGAGAATCTAAATTTTGCCAGCTTTCGGAAGAAATACTTTGACAAGCCAGAATACAATTGCAACCCCCCGTCCCACACACACAAAATCATGCATCTACACTGTACCGGCAGGAGACACAATGCTGGGTTTGCAGTTCAGCTGGTGGACTGGTTAGGGGTTGTGTCGGGTGGGGATTGAGGTCAGGATGATTATAAGAGTGAAGGCTGTGTTGCATCACTGAGTCCAGAAGTATGGGGACATTCTACCCTATATCCTTCCCACCCCTCCTAAAGTGGTATTCCAGCACCTACACAACATCCTGGTACATTCCTATGCCACTCTCCCCCACCCCTTGCCACGGGGACCATATCCCTGCCATATACCAGCTCTACTGCAACTGGTGAACCCTGTTTTATGTGAGCAATGAAACCAATCAGCTGTTCACCAGAATGAATGGCCACTGTCAAACCGTGGCCAAGAACAAAGTTGACAACCCTGTAGCATGACACACTTGAGTTCCATGGTTGGTTCACGGCCTATCCACTAGGCACAAACCCATTACTCGCACACCATCCACACAACAGTTTTCCCTTCTTCTGTTATTTATCATGGGCCACACCTGTGTGCCACACGCCAAGCATGTGCACCTACTATCCTCATTCACACATTCCTTTTATACACACCCACTGCCTTCCTCTGAACTGCTAGCTACCCATCTCCAACCCCTCCTCCTGCTTCCTGTGCTATTCTCCTACTACCCACTCTATCTGACACAACCCCCATCCAGTTAACTTGTTGAACTGAAAACCAGGCATGTATAGCGCCCCCAGAGAAATATTGTCGAAAAAAAAAAGAGAACTTCACAAAAGCATTCAATTGTAAATCAAAATTGAATGAAATATCATTTTGATTAAGGCGCACCACATAAGTCGGCAACAATCAACATTACCAATAAATAATATATTAAATTACGACGGCCGAGAGACATGGTGTGTCCAGCCAGAACAATGTACGTACACAGGTTCTTGCAGCAGCTAGCAAAATTTTGATTCTCTTTTGTGTGTGCCTGCCAACGACTTAACACTTCTTGTTTTTCAGTGAGTGATCTCCTTTACTTCTGAATTATTAACATTATTTATCTCCTACTTACCTCACAGTTCTTATTTTTCTTATCTCAATAATTTTCATAAACATTTTTACGATTGTATCCATTTTCCATGGGTAAACATCTCAATATATTTAGCTCTATTTCAATGTTCTTATCAGATAGTGGTAAGCAGTTAATTCTGTCTACCATAGCATGAAAACCTCTTTTTTGTGTCATGGATGACATGAGGTATTGTGGATTATCTCATTGGGTGTGATTGGTTTTTGGGCAACATTAAATGCATGAGTCACAGATAGGCACGCGAATGCATCTTACTGATGACTGCAGTCATACTGCAGTTGCTAGAGACAGCAGTCCTGTGTGTGTGTGTGTGTGTGTGTGTGTGTGTGTGTGTGTGTGTGTGTTTATGTGTTTATTAGTACATACAGTAATTTTCATAATTTTTGTTTTCTTTTGCCCTTTGCTCCACTACTTTCCAAACTTCTACAACCAAATTTATACAAGCAAGTTTATTTTTAATTATCTCATGTCCCTTTGTTGCCTGACGGTACTTAAAAGTACCAGTAAGTTTTGACTCTCATTATTTTCTCGTGGTGCAGTTTCGTGATCTGAAAGCCTGTCAGTATGTAACAGTAACTCTGCTCTACTGTTTCATAGATGTTATTGTGCAATACATAGACCTCTCTGGCGGTCAGAGCTTGAACTTGCTTTTCGCGCGCTGCTGTGAAAACAGAAGATTGTATGTGCTTGTTTCCATGGTGTTGCCTGAATTTGTGTGCAATTTATTGAAACTTCCGTTGAGTTTTCCATTGTACGTACTTACCTTCTTTGTTTTTTTATAATAGTTTGAAGCATTACGTTAGAAGTGAATGAGATAAAGTGGAAATTATAAGGCGGACTTATTTGTACCGTCAGGTTGTGCGAACACTTTATTGTAGCAACAATGCGTTACCTCTCACTAGTTGTTCTGTCCACTTTTTCTCACACAGAAATCCGTAAATACATTTGCCTGTGGAACAATTAGAACAAACAGGAAAGGTTTGCCAGGTAATTTACCTAAATAAAAATGTCTAAACCGTGGGGAATCAAATCACAGAGATTCATCGTTAGACCTAACAGTATTTCAATGAAGGGAAAATAAAGTAGTGTATTTTGCGTCAAACTTCCATGGCACTGAACAGAGTGTAGTGACAAGAAAACAGAAAGATGGAACTAGTGTGACTATACCATGACCAGTTATTGTATGTGATTACAATAAACACATGGGTGGTGTGGATCATGCAGACAGATTACGTTCAACTTATGGTCTTGACAGGCGACCGAAGAAATGGTGGCACCGTCTCTCCTGGGGAGCAATAGAAATTGCTTTTGCCAATCTTACGTAATTTTCAGTGATATACATGGGGCACTGCCACTGCTGGAATTCAGGAGTGCTGTGGCACTAGGGCTAATGAATGAACAGCACGTGCCAAATCTCAAAAAGAGAAACTCTGGTAAAGATGAAATAACTCCCCCAAAGAGAAGGAAGGATAACTTTTCTGTTCCGAAGAATGTACGTCTTGGCAACTGAGAAAACCATTTTGTAGTGTTCAGTTGTAAAAGAGGACGATGCGAAATGTGTGCGAAAAATAAAATTCAGTTGACAGCACATTCACAATGTAGCACATGTAAAGTGTATTTGTGCTACAATGAGAAAAGAACTGTTACCTACAATTTCATGAGGTATCACTAACACTAAATATGTGATATGTATATACTGTCATAAATGTATAGCTAAGTTACTATGTATTGTGAAGTTGCTCTACAATAAATTTATGCGAAATTAAAAAAAAAAAAAAAAAAAACATTCAAAAATATCATATTTCTGTTAATTAATTTTCTAATGTAAAAATATTTAATATTTATGTGGAATAAAGTACAAGTTATAAAAATTGGAGCACTTTTCTGCGCATATTGTGATTCTGTCCATGGAGTCTGACGGTACTTCTGAGTACCAGGAGAGAAAAAAGTTGTGAAAAATAAAATAAAATTTTAGAAAAAATCCTACCATCATTTGAGGCCACAATAGCATAAATTCTGCAAAGAAAATGTTAAAAAGTAAATTTTTTCTTATGTCAGGAAACAAAGGGTTAAATTTACTTCATTCTTAAATTAAAGAACACTAACTGTATCACTATCAAAGCTTATCTTAGAGAGAGAGAGGATGTCTGTCTCTATTCAAGTTTTCTTTTGCCCACTATTCCCCACTTAGACTTAATCACTTCTTTTCCTACTGTAATGCCTGGACATGTTAATATGATTAAATTCTCACCATATTTCACTCCCTTAGTTAAGTTCCATATTTTCTATAGTGTTTTGCAGTATTTCATCAATGTGAAAGCTGATTGCAACCATTTATTAATGTCACAGAATTAATCAGTTTTGTTTCTGAGTTGGCATCATAAAGCATTCCATCAGGGTTTAGTGCACTGTCCACAGAAATAAAGACCTTAGTGAAGGAGCACTGCAATAAGTGTTGCAAAAGACACACGAAGAAACCCATGAAGGCCTTCAAAAAACCATTCTGGCATCTGACTGTCTTATGAGGATTGTCTGAATAGCATTTGACCCGATACTCCTAATAAGTGTACTCCATTAATGCAACAATACTTGATTCAACACAATTAAAACTTTATAACAAGGTACATCGCCGACATAAGTAAGTAATAAATGCTACACTTTAAAAGGTAAACTGTATTTTGTAGGTATGTACTGAACTTTTCAAAAGGGAAAAAACTTTAAGTATATAATAAGCACTATACTATTTTGAATTTCAGTCAAATAAAGGTGTATGCATGCACCAAACATTTGTACAACACAGATTTTGTTTTACTGGTTTCAAAGGGAACCATCACAGAATACTGAGTTCCTTGAGACAGTGAAAGTGCACACACAAGTAAATTACTGTGGAAATAATGTAACATGAATTATTTTATAAAACACACACACACACACACACACACACACACACACACACACACACACACACACTTTACAGAAAAAGTAAAAAATAATTATTCAGAAGCATTATACAGACTTAATATTTGTATTTGTCTTAAGTTGACAATAAAGAATAAGATGACAAGATGTATACTTTTACAGAGTTAAAGACTGGCACACTGTTAGCAACATGTAACAGTGAAAACAGGTGTGGAACATTAAGTTAGACCAACAAAAATTCGATAAAAATGAACATAAATACTTACATAAAGTGATTAGCAACATGATCGCCAAATGTTGTCATTAGGTGTTGTTTACAGAAGTCATAAACAGGCAATTCCACAGCTGCAATGACTGCTGCTCGTTGGGCTGTGGGTCCAACACCCTGGAAGATAAAGAGTGTGGAATATGATCTAAATAAAACATTTGGGTACAAAATATTTCTGACGTAAGATGAGGGAACTATTACTCTCTAAGAAACATATAAATTATTATTCTGCTCTCTCTCATTTTCTTGTTTGCTTAGGGCGTCTTATTTTATTGGCAAGGTGGCACTGGAACAAAGGCAGAGTTTAAATGTTTCATCAATGATAAAACCATTCATGACAGTTCACAAGCTTGCGTGTGCAAATACAGTGGAGCAAACTTGCCTTGGCATTGTTACAGGGACTATGCCACAATTCGCCTGAAGTAATTTAAGTAAAATACGGAAAATAAACAGGGTGTATACGGGGACAAGGAAAAAAAATTCCCGGATTTCTCCCGGATATCCCGTTTAAAAAATATGCTTTTTCCCGGGCGAAAATACACTTTTTCTGTGCTAAGTGGCAGTAGGTTTTCCGTAGATTTTCCTTCGGAACTGTAAAACTTATCAATCCTTTGAAAGGTTAACGTTTTGTATAACCGCGTAGAACTTCCCGAAAAAAAAAGAGATAAGACGGAGCAGAGAAGTTTTGGAGAGACTTTTCATAAAAAAAAGGAGAGAAGTTTTGGAAAGACCTTTGATTGTCAGCAACATATACGCTGCCTATTTTCGAAAGTATAAATTCGAATTGCACCAAACACAGAGCGTTAGTTTCCGGAGCGTTGCAACCGAGGTTGCGATGTCCTTTTGTAAGCGAGTCATATCTCAAGCCACGAGATCTCGTCAGCCGATGACAGCAGCTATTCAGAGCATAGGACATGTGTTATAGTCAGCCAATAGCAAGATCACGGGTTACATAGCGCGAACACCCAAGAGGAAAAGTTAACGGTTTACATTAATGTACACAGTGCCGTATATCTACAAGAAAAGCTAAGCTTTCACATATAATATTGGTCTCTAAGATTAACACGCTACAATAGAAGCTAAGCTTTCATATGTAATATTGATCTTTTTTTACGTGTGTTATACTTTAAGGTACATCTCAGAAATGTGCCAGTAAATTTAAAATTATGACATAAATGCCTCGGCTCGAAATTCCTGTAAGTGGCTGGTCCTCAAACTGTTCAGTTTCGAACGCTCTGTGATTTTGATATCCATCCCACTTTATCACACATAACATAATTCATCTTGCGTAAAAAGAAATTTACTTTGAAAGTAATGCTTTTCTAACCACCGTTCGCAGTACTGTTAAAAATAGGTTCGATTTACCAGTTGCCAGAGAGCGCCAGAAAACGCATTATTGTGCGTGTGCAACTGCAATGGTGTTGGAAGCCCGCATGTTCGTGTGTATAAAGCACTAAGAGAGCTTACATTACACCATAAAAGAAACAGGGCATCAGAGGATACTCCAAAGAACATAGAAATTTCGTAAACCATACTAAAATGCATAATTCGGCATGAAGTGCAAATTGGCTTTTTCCAGATTCACAATGAAGTAGGTCCTATCTGATATTAAACTTTTCAGTGTGGTTTTTGGGATGTAAATTTTCTTGGAATACCAATACTCTACGATCTCATTTTTGGTTCTTTATTATGGCATAATGCCATACACGGCAGAAGATGATAACGCGCACTTGAAATTGCACGTGAAATTCAGCGAACAGTTGGAACTAGCCAATACTGTAGAATGAAACACTTCGTTTCAAATAAAATGATTGCCTCAGCGGAATTTCTTTAGCAAATTTGCAAAAATAACTTCATTCTTCTGTAAGGCGATTAATGCTTGACTGCTACAAACTTGGAAAGAAAATAAAATCACAAAATTGAAGTTAATAATATATTTTTGCCCTCCGTAATTATGAGAATGTATTTTAGTTCACTTGATAGCTCCCGGCAACAGAAATACGTTTTGTTTTCATTTGACGCAGTAGCTGTACACGAAGAGACGCA
The DNA here is from genome assembly GCF_023864275.1 of Schistocerca cancellata. Lineage (NCBI taxonomy): Eukaryota > Metazoa > Arthropoda > Insecta > Orthoptera > Acrididae > Schistocerca > Schistocerca cancellata. Next base: position 164,278,699 of record NC_064627.1, on the reverse strand, counting down.
GCGAAATCACTTAACGTAAACACGGGTCACGTGGAGGCTAACCCTCTCCCCACAACTCAGACAACTCTGTGCAAGCGCGAATCTGGCAGCTAGGGCGCGCGAGAAAAATTTTTCTCGTTTGCATCTGGCTGTTTTTGCTGCTACTGCCGATACAACTAACAGCCAAACTTCAAGTAGCGGGAAGCGGGAGAAGGTACTGCTTATACGCGAGTCAAATGCGCATGCGGAACAGACCGCTGGCAACTGGTCAAACGAACCTAATGTGAACATTTGTGACGTCATGCTCATAGCAAGCAGTTTATTGTTACGAAATATTACAGTCTGCGCCCTACGGCCTTTGACATATTTTTGCTATTTGCAAACGCTTGTGCGTGCACGGTGTTTTGTTATCGTAAATTGCACATTTCCTTTGCCACTAAAGTTTTATTTTTTTCCCTCTCGTTTATATTTTATTGCTGCAGTATCATTCTCCAGTAGCAGGATGCGTATCAACATTCTTTGCTAGAGAATCAATGCTGCAGTCAAAATTGCAAAAATTTAACTGAAAGCTAAAACAATGAAAAATTCCCGGAATTCCGAAAAATTCCCGGGTTTTTCCCGGTTTTCTCCCGGATGAAAAAATTCCCGGGTTTTTCCCGGATTTCCCGGTTGTCCCGGGTCGTATACACCCTGATAAATCTATATCGGCAGACAGGGATTTGTACTCCACTCTTCTTAAATGTGAGTCTAGTGTCTTAACCACAGTGCCACCTCACAGGGTGTGATGTCACTAGAAATGAGCAATAACTTAGTTTGGGGGAAAAACAAGTGGGGGCGGAGGAAGCAGATATGACTTTCTCAGAGAAACTCTCAATGTATAGCTGAACACAATCCCTAAATAGATAGAAATATATACTTTGGTGATCAAAAATTAGAAATGAGCGAAACTCAAGTTCAGTTTGTCAATGTGGTGACAGTGTGCATATAACACTTTCTAATTATGAAGCAACAGGTAACTCGAGAAGAACATTAAATGCATTTCCAAATACCAGGCAAGTAGCAACAATATCTCAATATCTTATACTATTATTATACACTTATCAAATTTAAAATCTCCATACATTTTGAAACCACTTTTTTTCCTCTTGATCTGTAAATCTTCACATGAAGTGTTTCCTGGATTTAACATCTTACACATAAAGTGAGTGCTGATTTGCAAGAGGATGAAGAAAGAAAACAGCTGTGACCTTTTGTAAGCAATGTTCCAATAGTAGCCTGAACTGATTCACAAAAACCTCTAGCTGAGGTAACTAACTGGCGGGATGAGTAGGAAAGATACATAAATGAGGGTTTCCTTCTCATCCTGTCCACTAAGTCTCTGCTGAGCTGGGTTCTGGGTGACTTTTCCGAAATCTATCACTTTTCCTAGAACATTCCAGCCCTTTTTCTTCACCTCCCTTCCTTCTCCTTAAATCCTTCTGCCTGAAGAAGGAGCCATTGGCTTCAAAAGCTTGCCTAATTATAACCTTCTTTTATGTGTGTGTCCTGCCACTACTTGGTGAGTAGATTTTGTATCTATCTAAAAATTAAGTGTGAAATATAAGACACAATATGCACTGAAAAGAGGCAAAAAGTTATCAGGTTTGATTCCACATGGGACTATGTGTATATACATGTGTTTCTAATGTTTTAACTCACATTTATTGCCTGAAGATGGGCACACAGTGACTGAAATCTAGATATGCAATAGAAATCATTTGCGATTGACTGCTACTGATTACTATTTGCAAAAAGGTGTGTTTCTAAAGATTAAAACCTCCTACAACACTAAATTACTGTTGGATGTAATGTACACTGTTGTTCTGCACACTGAGTAATCACCCCAATTATCAGAAACTTGTAAACTTACGCAAATGTAAATTGCAGAGAATAACTATACAATATGTTGTTGTTGTGGTCTTCAGTCCTGAGACTGGTTTGATGCAGCTCTCCATGCTACCCTACCCTGTGCAAGCTTCTTCATCTCCCAGTACCTACTGCAACCTACATCCTTCTGAATCTGCTTAGTGTATTCATCTCTTGGTCTCCCCCTACGATTTTTACCCTCCACGCTGCCCTCCAATACTAAATTGGTGATCCCTTGATGCCTCAGAACATGTCCTACCAACCGATCCCTTCTTCTGGTCAAGTTGTGCCACAAACTTCTCTTCTCCCCAATCCTATTCAATACTTCCTCATTAGTTATGTGATCTACCCATCTGATCTTCAGCATTCTTCTGTAGCACCACATTTCGAAAGCTTCTATTCTCTTCTTGTCCAAACTATTTACCGTCCATGTTTCACTTCCATACACGGCTACACTCCATACAAATACATTCAGAAATGATTTCCTGACACTTAAATCTATACTCGATGTTAACAAATTTCTCTTCTTCAGAAACGCTTTACTTGCCATTGCCAGTCTACATTTTATATCCTCTCTACTTCGACCACCATCAGTTATTTTGCTCCCCAAATAGCAAAACTCCTTTACTACTTTAATTGTCTCATTTCCTAATCTAATACCCTCAACATCACCCGACTTAATTCGACTACATTCCATTATCCTCGTTTTGCTTTTGTTGATGTTCATCTTATATCCTCCCTTCAAGACACCATCCATTCCATTCAACTGCTCTTCCATGTCCTTTGCTGTCTCTGACAGAATTACAATGTCATCGGCGAACCTCAAAGTTTTTATTTCTTCTCCATGGATTTTAATACCTACTCGGAATTTTTCTTTTGTTTCCTTTACTGCTTGCTCAATATATAGATTGAATAACATCGGGGAGAGGCTACAACCCTGTCTCACTCCCTTCCCAACCACTGCGTCCCTTTCATGTCCCTTGACTCTTATAACTGCCATCTGGTTTCTGTACAAATTGTAAATAGTCTTTCGCTCCCTGTATTTTACCCCTGCCACCTTTAGAATTTGAAAGAGAGTATTCCAGTCAACATTGTCAAAAGCTTTCTCTAAGTCTACAAATGCTAGAAACGTAGGTTTGCCTTTCCTTAATCTTTCTTCTAAGATAAGTCGTAAAGTCAGTATTGCCTCACGTGTTCCAGTATTTCTACGGAATCCAAACTGATCTTCCCCGAGGTCGGCTTAAGTTTTTCCATGCGTCTGTAAAGAATTCGTGTTAGTATTTTGCAGCTGTGGCTTATTAAACTGATTGTTCGGTAATTTTCACATCTGTCAACACCTGCTTTCTTTGGGATTGGAATTATTATATTCTTCTTGAAGCCTGAGGGTATTTCGCCTGTTTCATACATCTTGCTCACCAGATGGTAGAGTTTTGTCAGGACTGTCTCTCCCAAGGCCGTCAGTAGTTCCAATGGAATGATGTCTACTCCGGGGGCCTTGTTTCGACTCAGGTCTTTCAGTGCTCTGTCAAACTCTTCACGCAGTATCGTATCTCCTATTTCATCTTCATCTACATCCTCTTCCATTTGCATAATATTGTCCTTAAGTACATCGCCCTTGTATAGACCCTCTATATACTCCTTCCACCTTTCTGCTTTCCCTTCTTTGCTTAGAACTGGGTTTCCATCTGAGCTCTTGATGTTCATACAAGTGGTTCTCTTATCTCCAAAGGTCTCTCTAATTTTCCTGTAGGCAGTATCGACCTTACCCCTAGTGAGATAAGCCTCTACATCCTTACATTTGTCCTCTAGCCATCCCTGCTTAGCCATTTTGCACTTCCTGTCGATCTCATTTTTGAGACGTTTGTATTCCTTTTTTCCTGCTTCATTTACTGCATTTTTATATTTTCTCCTTTCATCAATTAAATTCAATATTTCTTCTGTTACCCAAGGATTTCTACTAGCCCTCGTCTTTTTACCTACTTGATCCTCTGCTGCCTTCACTACCTCATCCCTCAAAGCTACCCATTCTTCTTCTACTCTATTTCTTTCCCACATTCCTGTCGATTGTTCCCTTATGCTCTCCCTGAAACTCTGTACAACCTCTGGTTCTTTCAGTTTATCCAGGTCCCATCTCCTTAAATTCCCACCTTTTTGCCGTTTCTTCAGTTTTAATCTACAGGTTATAACCAATAGATTGTGGTCACAATAGATTGTGGTCAGAGTCCACATCTGCCCCTGGAAATGTTTTACAATTTAAAACCTGGTTCCTAAATCTCTGTCTTACCATTATATAACCTATCTGATACCTTTTAGTATCTCCAGGGTTCTTCAATGTATACAACCTTCTATCATGATTCTTAAACCAAGTGTTAGCTATGATTAAGTAGTGCTCTGTGCAAAATTCTACCAGGCGGCTTCCTCTTTCATTTCTTAGTCCCAATCCAATTTCACCTACTACGTTTCCTTCTCTCCGTTTTCCTACACTCGAATTCCAGTCACCCATGACTATTAAATTTTCGTCTCCCTTCACTACCTGAATAATTTCTTTTATTTCATCATACATTTCTTCAATTTCTTCATCATCTGCAGAGCTAGTTGGCATATAAACTTGTACTACTGTAGTAGGTGTGGGCTTCGTATCTATCTTGGCCACAATAATGCGTTCACTATGCTGTTTGTAGTAGCTTACCCGCATTCCTATTTTCCTATTCATTATTAAACCTACTCCTGCATTACCCCTATTTGACTTTGTGTTTATAACCCTGTAGTCACCTGACCAGAAGTCTTGTTGCTCCTGTCACCGAACTTCACTAATTCCCACTATATCTAACTTTAACTTATCCATTTCCCTTTTTAAATTTTCTAACCTACCTGCCCAATTAAGGGATCTGACATTCCACGCTCCGATCTGTAGAATGCCAGTTTTCTTTCTCCTGATAATGACATCCACTTGAGTAGTCCCCACCCGGAGATCCGAATGGGGGACTATTTTACCCAAGAGGACGCCATCATCATTTAATCATACAGTAAAGCTGCATGCCCTCGGGAAAAATTACGGCTGTAGTTTCCCCTTGCTTTCAGCCGTTCGCAGTACCAGCACAGCAAGGCCGTTTTGGTTATTGTTACAAGGCCAGATCAGTCAATCATCCAGACTGTTGCCCTTGCAACTACTGGAAAGGCTGCTGCCCCTCTTCAGGAACCACACATTTGTCTGGCCTCTCAGCAGATACCCCTCCGTTGTGGTTGTACCTACGGTAAGGCTATCTGTATTGCTGAGGCACGCAAGCCTCCCCACCAACGGCAAGGTCCATGGTTCATGGGGGAGGGGGGGGGGGGGGGGGGTTATACAGCATACAAACAGGGAATTATTTAAGCAAGAATAACAGTTCATGTTACTGCTACTTGAGATATACTTTATATACTTCATATTCCTTTTCTGAAGAAGAGATTATTACAGACTTTAAAAACTTATACTTAGTGTATAACTGTTATTTCATGGAGTCAGTCGTTTCATACGGTTAGTCCTAGCCTTTCTTTTTTCTTTTTCTATTCTTTTTCTTTTTTCTCCCTCCACTGTTCACATGAATAGCTCTGTTTGGCAATGCTTTGTTGTGCTACAAAGGGAAACAGATATATATTTAATTTGGTTGGCCTGAAAAGTGGTTGATTTGGGCACACAGCAGGGAGGCGTGCTCATAATTAAATGCGCGCGCGCGTGCGCACACACACACACACACACACACACACACACACACACACACACACACACACACACACACAGAGAGAGAGAGAGAGAGAGAGAGAGAGAGAGAGAATGTTCCTCATAAGAGCTATCAGGTGAATTTCCTCATCTGCAATTTCGTTTACAGGGTGTATACGTGGAAAAGGAAAAAAAAAATTCCCAGATTTTTCCTGGTTAAAAATACACTTTTTCCGAGTTACGTGACAGTATACTCTTCCTCGGCACTGTAAAAGTCATTAATCCTTTGAATGTTTATGGTTTTATATACCGACGTAGAATACCCGGCACTTTAGAAAACGAAACTCAGGGGGAAAAAAAACACATTTTGAAAGACCTTTGATGTGCAGCAACATGTACGCTACATATTTTCGTATTACGAAGGTATAAATTTCAATTCCACCAAATAACGCATGTCACTTTCCGAAGCATTGAAATTGAGATTGCGATGTGCTTTTGTAAGCGTCATAGCTCATTCAAGTGATCTCGCCAGCTGATGACAGCAATAGGACATGTTGATGTAGTCATCCAATAGCAAGATCACTCTTAAGTAGCGCAAATACACAAATAAGAAAAGTTAATGGCTTAAATTAATATACATAGCATTCACATATAATATTGGTCTCGAAGATTAGTAAGTTGGAAGAGAAGCTAAGCTTCCACATATAATGTTGATCCTTTTTGCGCATGTTGCACTTTAAGATACACACACAAACGTGGCAGTAAAATTTTTTAATAACGACGGAAATGTCTCACCTTCTGGCCTCGAAATACTGCTAAATGGTCGTCCTCAAAGAGTTGATTTTTAAATGAGAGTCAAACGCATTGTGATTTATAAAATCCATCGTACATTCTTGCACATAATTCATCTTGCATAAAAGAAAATCTGCTTTGAATGTAACGCTTTTCAAACCACCATTCGCAATATTTTCCCACGACCTGTTAGAAATAGGTTCGATTCAGCAGTTGCAACAAAGTGCCAGATAACTGGCATCACCACGCTTGCGCAGCTACGATGACGCTGGAAGCCCATATGTTTGTACGTGTAAAATATTAAAAGATCTTACATTATGTCATAAAAGAAACAAGACATCAAAGGATACTTCAAGAGCGTCAGGATTTCGCGAACCGTGCTAAAGTGCATAATTCGGCTTAAAATGCACATCCGTATGTAAATTTCCTTGGAGTACCAGTACTCATGTTTGGTTCTTTATTATAGTAGAATGCCATACGTGCACTTGAAATGCAACGAACAGTTGGTTCAAATGGCTCTGAGCACTATGCGACTTAACGTCTGAGGTCATCAGTCGACTAGAACTTAGAACTAATTAAACGTAACTAACCTAAGGACATCACACACATCCATGCCCGAGGCAGGATTCGAACCTGCGACCGTAGCAGTCACTCGGTTCCAGACTGTAGCGCCTAGAACCGCACGGCCACTTTGGCCGGTGCAACGAACAGTTGAAACTAGCCAATAGTGTGAAAGTAAACACTTTGTTTCAAATAAATTGACTGCCTCAGTAGAAAGGATGAATAAAAGCCAAGTCTCTTTAGCAAACCAGCAAAAATAACTTCATTGTTCTGTAAGGCGGTTAATGCTCGACTGTCAAAGGTGGAAATAAAATCTGAAACTATTTAACATATTCTAGCCTGCCGTAATTATGCGAACGTATTTTAATTAATTTGATAGCTCCCGGCCACAAAAATCCGTTTTGTTATCATTTAACGCGAGAGCAATAAATGAAGAGGAAACAACAAAATCACTGAACGTAAACACAGGTCACGTGGAGACAACCCACCTCCCCACCACAACTCTGACTGCTCTGTGCATCAGCACCGGATCTACAATATTTCCGAACCGGGGCAATATTAAGTAGTGGCGCCCAGCCACATTTCCGTAACCAGAAGCGGGAGAAGGTACTACACATATGTGACTCAACTGCGCATGCGCAAGAGAACGCCCACAACTGCACAAACGAATCTAATTTAAACAGTTGTCACGTCACGCTCATTGGAGGCAATTTGTTGTTATAAAGCATTGCATAGTGTTCCTAAAGCCTTTGACACACTTTACTGTTGGCAGACGCTTGTATGAGCACTGTTCTGTTGAATACGGCACATTTCCTTTGCAACTTAACTTTTTTTTTTTTTGTTCATGTTTTGTTGCTGCAGTATCATTCTGCAGTAGCGGGATACAATAATATCCTTTGTTAGAGTATTGTTTCTTACCAGTCAAAATCCCAAAAATTTAACTGAAAACTAAAACTATGAAAAATTCCCGAATTCTACACAATTCCCGGGTTTTTCCCGGTTTTCTCCCGGATGTAAAAATTCCCGGGTTTTTCCTGGATTTCCTGGTTGACCCGCGTCGTATACACCCTGGTTTAGTAGTGTGTAGCCAGAGTCAGCCCAAACAGATACTGCTCATCGTATCTTTCGTGCGACAACCAGTGTCAACTGAAAGTATCGATTTGTTTCCTCTTGCAAACAAAACAGCTTTTGCAGCAGAATTTTACATGTTCATTTGACAGAGTGGTCCCAAAAAATGGTCTCATGGGATATTCATTTTATTGGTATGTATTAACAGGGACAGTAAAATACTAAGTATAACTAGTATTCCATCAGTCACAGCTCCGTGCCCTGGGCAGCACTGACTACCACCATCATGCACCAGTGCAGCTCAGTAGTTGCTGTAGTACTGGTTATTCTTAGTGTTTGACTGTCCCTGTTAACACACTGATAAAGTTAGTACCACACTTGACTAATTCGGGACCACTCTATCCAACTGGCACATAAAATTCAATATAAAAAATAATTTTGTTTGTGGTGAGAAACATGCTGATACTTTCCATTGACACTGGGTGTCACATGAAAGACATGATGCTCCATATTTGTTTGGGCTGACTATCGCTACATATTGCAAAATAATAACAATAATTTGCAAATATCTTCTAAAACATCAGATGACTCTTAGGAGGGACATTGATTTATGAAGCCATGTTTACAGTTTGAAAACTTATAACAAAAAGAAAGATTCAGTTGACCAATCTAAAATACTGCAATGGCTGGATGTGGCCAGCTGATCACTGTATTAAAAGAGGATGAGCCAGCCACTCTGCAACACACTACAACCTCTGGCCTAAACATTAAACTTGAGTCCAAATACTACACAAACGTTTGAAAGTTTTACCACACTCTCATTATCAGCTAAAATGGAAAGTGGGTTACCACATAAAATTTCCTCCTGCCCTCTCATAAAAATATAAAATGTGCTCTGGTAAAATGTGGTGCCTCATGATCTGTAGGCCACAGGCATCACAGACTGGAGGCTCCTTTCATCAGAGTATGAAGTCTGAGTTACTGGGTTGTATTGGAATGGGGGATGACTTCATTCCACTGAAGCATCTGTCATCGTGAAGTAAGACACAGCCAGATGGTTGGCTTCAATAACAACAGCTGATTGTCCCTCAGTGCCAAGCACTCCTTATCTCACAACTGCATGGCTCTCTGGCTTGACAATGAGAAGGGTGTCTGCAAGGGAATTACACAATGTGTCATACTGTGTTTGATGCAGACATCCTGTATCAGTTTTTTTCTTTTCACTTAGACACCTATTCCTTGATCCCCTGCATAATTTGTGTAATTTCAGACACAGTTCAAGCTGTAGAGGGAGAATTACCTCTATGGGCAGCTAAATCACCTCTGCCACACATTGCCTGTCTGTTCCATCCTGTGCTGGTGTGCCCAAAATGTTGACATTTTTAGGTGTACAAATCCTAACGTTCAAATGGATGAAACATGTTGCAATGTACTCTCATAAGTTAACTACATTAAATGTTGTCATAATAATACTGAGTTATTATGGTACACTCTCCTTGAGATTTATCATTTAACAACCTGATTACTTGGGCAGCCCTTGCTGTTTCGACTAAGAGGTATTTTGCAGCTATTTAAGTGATTTTAGTGACCCAAAAAGTCTCTCTAACCCTTCTTTTTTTGAAATAGAAAGGTGTCATTATTTTCAGAAGTCCATCCCTCACTCTTAATAATAACAAATACATTGTTAACCATTGAATGTGGTCTGTAACTAATGTTATTTACAGTTATTACCCAGCAGACCACCCAAACTGCTGAGAGAATATCGACATTTTAGGACCCAATCACATCTGCTGAGCAGCTAGAGAACTAAAAAGAACTTGTATACAAAGCTTGTCTGGGTAAGCCTTATGCACTGAGTTGTGGTTGGGTCCCTGTAGGTTGCGCATTAATGGCTATATAACCCGGTTGGCTGTTAATGACTATATAGGCTCAACAGCCATCCATCTCAATGGAAACTAGCACACCTCAAAATTGAGTTTTTTTCTTTTTCTTTTCTCCCCCCCCCCCCCCCCCCCATCCCAAGAGTTGTTTATCATAACACTCACACTTGAAATAATTATCACTCCTCACAGTTTGTTGTTAGTATAATTTACAGAAGTAGCCAGCTGTGATTGCCCCTGCTTGTTAATGCATTAACTTGACTTGTTCCACAACCCTTCACGATGGGACTGCCAGAACATGATGTATGTATGAATGTACATGATTAAAATTCTATGAAGCTATTGCTCTACCAACACAGTTATATGGAAGTGAATCATGAGGTTGTGAACAGGAAGAAAGATATGCATGTCTACAGATGGAGTTTTTAAAAAGTATCAGGAGGTGTAAACGAACAGATATAATCAAAAATGTGGTACCAGAAATTAAGAAAATACATGCAGTGTAAAAGAGGAGTTAGAAGAAGATAAGAGAAGATGAACTGAACAGCAACAAATAATGGATAATGATTGACTACCCATAAAAATAAATACAAATCAAAAGGAACATAAGATGTAGAACAAAGGAAATGGGAACCATAACAGGTCTTAAACAACCTGAAATGGAATGCAAAGAAGAAAAGCACTTAACAAGACAACACTTTCATAACAATCAATGTGGTACATAGGAGGCAGGAAACTACAATAGAGTACTGATTATCTGAAACAAATAGGGCTGAATGTGCTTGGACAACAGATTTTTTGGCTACTGGATAACAGACTTTTTGCATAGTATATCACAGTGAATATCACAGGAGCTATATGAAACAAAGAAACTGTTATATTAAGCACAAAACTGTACACATTTTGTATTAAACATCTTACTAATGTGTAACTAATGTCTAACAGCAGCAAATGAAAGTTTACAACAAGAGGTCCTAAATTTTCTTTTTCCTCACAACAGGAAGACATTCTGTTGCTGCTAAATCCCCCATACAGTTAACAAACAGCTATTACACAGCATTACATTCTTCTTCATTTTATTGGCTTCATAGCCACTTCAGCACAATGATTGTGACTTTGCTTTTCCTGACTGTTGTAAGGATTTTGGCTATTTGGCCATTGATGACACTGGCAATGTTTTTTTCGTCTGCCAGTGAGTGGCAGCCAGAATTATCAACACTGCATTCCAGTTAGTCCCTAATGGATTCTGTTGCTATTGCATTTTTCATAGCAATCATATTCTTTAATCAGATCAGCCAGTTATGATACAAAATGGGTGTTTGGTGGTTCTTCATGTGCAGTAAGAGATCCATCTAATAGAAGTAGATTAGTCCCACTTGTAACAGTATAGTGTCCTTGGTAGTAACTTAATCAGAACTATATGCAGCAATGCATTTGCGAAGAAATATCTGAAGCTTTCAATGGCCCCCTGGTTCACTGGTTCAAAAACTGAAGTACTGCTAAGAGGTAATGCTTAAATTTGAACATTCTCTTTCCCCAGTGAAACAGAATTGAGAAAGACTTCAGGTGTCATCACTAAACAACAAAACAATTCCACAGAATTTCTGGTCATAGGCTAATGCCTTTTGACTTCCCACATTAGGAATACTTAGTCAGTGATATATGAACTACAGTGTCAAGAGATTTGAATGTGTGAAATCTTATGGGACTCAACTGCTAAGGTCATCAGTCCCTAAGATTACACACTACTTAACCTAAATTATCCTAAGGACAAACACACACACACCCATGCCCGAGGGAGGACTCGAACCTCCGCCGGGACCAGCCGCACCGTCCATGACTGTAGCGCCGTAGACCGCTCGGCTAAGCCCGAGCGGCAAGAAATTTTAAAAATAGACCTAGATTCTAATCAAGATACAGATTCAAGCTTTTTGACTCAAATTTCATATTTATTTTGCATGTTTTGTGTTTGTGTTCTTTTATTAACAGTGATATGTGTCTGTCTCCAAGTTCTGAATTATAATCTGTTTATCTTTACACGGTGAGAGCATATATGCTTGGCACTGGCACTTGTTGAGAGGATCTGTAAGGTCTTGAGAGATGAAGGGAAGCTTAATTAACATTATAGTTGGAAAGTACAAAATTGTAGATGTTCTACTGTACAACATCCACAATTCTGTACTTTTCATATACAGTTATACAGATTTTCAACTAAACAGCAACTGAGGAGTCAATTAACATAATTGACTAACAGAGTTAATGCCAGGAAGGCTTAAAGAAAAGCCACAAGATACTGGAAACAGCACAACGGTATCCTGTAACATAAATTTTCTTGGTTTTTTAACTGCAGAAGTTTGCAAGAGGTAAAAAAAGGGAGTAGCTACCTCCAGATGAAGCAGCTGATGTGTCAGAACAAGAATTACATTTCTTCTTTGTTTAACACAACATAATCTTTCCAACCAAAATTTTTCATTGACAACGGTATATCCAGGATTGATAAAGACAATTACAGAGGCATCCCAGACACTAAATGCCAAGCTTAAGGTATGTAATGAAAATATTACCCCTTGATAAAAACAACGACTGAAAGTCATGAATCCAGAACAGGGTACAGCTTAAGGTTTATAAAGAACACCTTCCTGTCAGGCCTGTGGTCAACAGTTCTAGTGGTCCTTTTAGTAAGATCATCCACAAATGCTTAAAATTTCTGAAAGGCACACTATATATTTCATCATCAATATTCTGTTCAAAATAGTTACAAACTGTCTACAAACATTCTTCATGTCCCTACAGCTAACACTGTGAAATTTGTATCCCTGTGTATCATTAACCTTTATACAAATATACCTACTGAGTTTGGATTCCGTAAAAATGTTGGAACACGTGAGGCAATACTGACCTTAGGCAATACTGACCTTACGCCTTATCTTAGAAGAAAGATTAAGGAAAGGCAAATCTACTTTTCTAGCATTTGTAGACTTAGAGAAAGCTTTTGACAATGTTGACTGGAATACTCTCTTTCAAATTCTAAAGGTGGCAGGGGTAAAATACAGGGAGCAAAAGGCTATTTACAATTTGTACAGGAACCAGATGGCAGTTATAAGAGTCGAGGGGCATGAAAGGGAAGCAGTGGTTGGGAAGGGAGTGAGACAGGGTTGTAGCTTCTCCCTGATGTTATTCAATCTGTATATTGAGCAAGCAGTAAAGGAAACAAAATAAAAATTCGGAGTAGGTATTAAAATCCATGGAGAAGAAATAAAAACTTTGAGGTTCGCCGATGACATTGTAATTCTGTCAGAGACAGCAAAGGACTTGGAAGAGCAGTTGAACGGAATGGACAGTGTCCTTAAAGGAGGGTATAACATTAACGTCAACAAAAGCAAAACGAGAATAATGGAATGTAGTCGAATTAAGTCGGGTGATGCTGAGGGAATTAGATAAGGAAATGAGAGTCTTAAAGCAGTAAAGGAGTTTTGCTATTTGGGGAGCAAAATAACTGATGATGGTCAAAGTAGAGAGGATATAAAATGTAGACTGGCAATGGGAAGGCATGCATTTCTGAAGAAGAGGAATTTGTTAACATCGAGTATAGATTTACGTGTCAGGAAGTCGTTTCTGAAAGTATTTGTATGAAGTGTAGCCTTGTATGGAAGTGAAACATGGACGATAAATAGTTTGGACAGGAAGAAAATAGAAGCTTTCGAAATGTGGTGCTATGCAAGAATGCTGAAGATCAGATGGGTAGATCACGTAACTAATGAGGAGTTTGTGGCACAACTTGACAAGAAGAAGGGACCGGTTGGTAGGGCATGTTCTGAGGCATCAAGGGATCACAAATTTAGCATTGGAGGGCAGCGTGGAGGGTAAAAATCGTATAGGGAGACCAAGAGATGAATACATTAAGCAGATTCAGAAGAATGTAGGTTGCAGTAAGTACTGGGAGATGAAGAAGCTTGCACAGGATAGAGTAACATGGAGAGCTGCATAAAACCAGTCTCAGGATCGAAGACCACCACCACCACCACCACCACCACCACCACCACCACAACAACAACAAAAAGATTATCACAACCTGAAGTTGATGAATTCCTTGATTTACTTTCTTTCATCCTAAACTACAATTACTTTCAATTCAGTAATGAAGAGTATTACCAGAAAGATAGTCTAAGTATGGGCAGTGCTACCTCAGGTTTTTCGGCTGACGTTTTTATTGAATGACTTGAAAATAAGTTCTTTCTCAAGAATCCCACCTTAGTGAGAAAAATCTTGTGTTACTTCAAATATGTGGCTGATTCAAAGCAATGACAGGAAATTGAGGAAGTGGTAAATAATTCAAAACATTACATGGTAAAATTAAATTTACATTTGAGTTCGGAATGGAAGGGTCCATTAATTTCCTGGACGCAAATGTCAAAAATTTAGGTGGTAAACACAAGTTTAGCATATTCAGAGAAAAATTCAGATTGTATATAGTAAATTATGAGTCAAAGCACCCATCTCAGCACAAAAAATACTTTCTTTCATTTTGCTTTTACAGGTTGTTCAAATTACCTCTTTGTCAAAAGAAGCATGACTTAGAAACTGACACAATTATCTGTATATCAAAATCAAGTATTACCCTGCTAATTATGAGCTTAATATTTTAAAAAATAATTGCTAAGAAGCATAACAATGATAAAGAACTACAGGATTCAAACCCAGGAGATGAAGACAGTAACGAGAGGTACATTTCACTGTCGTACTATGGAATCTTCAGCACAAAATTTGCATCAATTTTCAGGAAGTATAAAACTAGCATTTTTTATCAACTAATAACAAATTAGGATTTTTTTTGGCTAATAGTGCAGATAAGAAAAACCTTCCACATGAATCTGGAGTATACAAAATACTGTGCCCTAAATGCAAAGTATGTTACAGCAGACAAACTGGATGCAGAGTCAAAGTTCGGTACAGTAACACATAGCGCTCGAATGGAGGAATGAGGCACAAATTTTGCTGCTCACCGGATCCAGAGCGGATGTGCAATTCTGTCTTGCTTGTCAGTTTAGTTGTTGCATCACGCACGGAAGGGATGGTTTAAGGACCTACTGGACAAGGTTGAGATTTTTCGTCACAATAGATCCTCTGACATCCACCTGCTAAATGAGAAGGTTATGGCAAAAAGTACCCACTTCTGGGAAGTTTTTGAGGAACATCTCATAAAAAGAAGGCAGTAACAAGACCACAATCAATACGAATGTATCCATATCACTTACCTATTTGACCAATTAACATGTCAATATTCGAGTACGGTCTTGTTTGTTACTCATAATTATTTTCCCCAACTTAAGGTCTACTATACCTCAATATGTAATACATTTAAGATCAACAGAAGATATCACACTTGATTTATAGCTCACAGTAAAATCTGTGCCATTGCTTAATCATAATGTATTGCCGGCATTTCTTTCTTCGCCAGAATAGGGCACGTATCGGTGGTATATAAGGTGTCCATGAGCTGCTAGACATTTCAAGTCAACATATATCCTCTACGGAAGCCCTTCTAACTCTCTATACTATTTTATATTTTTACTTGCTTCTGGGGAAGTTATCTTGTTCCTTAGCTGGTTTCGTGACTTACATTAGCCCAGTGAGGGCACACATTTGAAAATAACCACATCCTCACTTAATCCCATTTGTTTAAACGTATTTTATTTCCCATAACTCTGTTACATTCTTCTACTTTACTTATTTGTTCAGTTTTTATGCATCACTTGCTAGCTTCATACCTTTCAATGTTATATGCTGTTTTATTTCCAGAGAGGGAATGTATTTTTACAACTTGTATGATTTTAGTTTACTGCACTGTTTTCATTCCCTTATTTTACTTATTCATTCATTTATGTGCCACTTTACTTTTGGACATTGTAAAGCTGCTTTGTTCCACTTATCCCTACTGTAAGCCCAGAGATGATGCTGATGTAATTTTATGAGCTTTACGATTTTAGTTTAAGCTTAAAGAGGGTAAACCATGTTTTATTGTACTATTTTCATTCCTTTAAATTTTAATGATTTTGGTGCATTATTTTAACATTGTATTTTTTGTGCTGTATGGAATTATAAAGGGATCCTCTTCCATTAGTTTGTGATGCATAGTACATGACATACTGTCCTGTACTTACTGTCATTGAATGGACTATACTTACAGCTGCACATGTATGATTTGCTTTCCATGGTTTAACCATCACTTATAGTTTTATTGTCTGTAGATAAAAAAAATTAAATTATACAGCTTTACTATTATTTAACCTATCATCGGCACCCCAGTAGAGGGCACCGTACTGCTTTGACATAACATTTTCTTTCTTTTCAACCATGTAAGCAATGGCCTCAGTTCATGTAAGACTCCTGTACGCTGTACACAACACATTGTTTACTATGTGACACTTTGGAGAAATGTCACCTATTGTTATATGATACGTCACGGTGTGGTGCTTATGTTTGCACTTACAATATGTTGTCAACTGTCTTATACTTGTTCCTCATTCTCCTCTTCTGTAATTTTTAGCACAGAAAATGACTACGTAATAGTTGAAATATAGATCTGCTGTAATAAAGTGATGGGTTTCACAGCCAACTGCTATTCTTTTCTCCATTGTCTAATCTTTCCTATGTCAATGTAAGGCATCCAGCATACAAGTCTCTGCCATCTAAACAAAAATATGAGATGAGCATGGTTAAAATGTGTTTGAAATATTTAGAAACTGCTGCTGACTTCACCTCCCTTTTCATCACTTTATTGTTATTTCCCCTGTGTCAAATCCCCTCACACCATCTCAAAAAGTCTGGCTGGCTTACTTTCCACTAACAAATAGAAAGAAAATAATGCAAAGACTGTGAAGATATGGACGTCCTCCTGCGCTCTCCCTCATAATGTACAAAGCAGCACCTATACAACTTAATAATTTAGCTTAAATTACACAACACACACACATTTCATTATCAAGTAAAGTACAAACCATGTACAAGGTTAATTTATGAACTGATAGTTCTTCAGAAAATTAAAAGAGGACCTGGTAAAATACTGTTACCAAAAGTGGATGCTATTTACATAATAAGGTGACGTATCCAATATAAAAAATAAAAATGTGTGTTGGAAGACAATTTCCTATTGGTTGTCACCACTGCTCACCATGGAATCACTGCCTACACATACCTGAATGAGATACAGCCTGGCTATAGATGACTGTTCTCTTCCAAGCATTTATTCTTCTGTAGTCTACTGACATTCCAACTTCAACTATGAATAAGGAAATAGGAGTTGGCTACAGCTCAACAAATGCCAAGTTTCCCTCAACCTTGTTTACTCTTCTGGCTAGTTAGTTTCTCTGAAATCACTATATGCCCTGGGAATAATCAGCATGGCGCTTTTTGAGCCTATCATTTCACTAACACTCTGGATTATTTTTCTGCCAAGAACATTTTACCCGGTTTTCATTTAGATTTTTGTGCAATGGCTCTGATATGCTTATTTTAATGCCAATGCTTAATAAATGTCAGATCACAATGAGGGAAAATCTGTCATATGGTCTGATCAAACAAGCTAGATATGTTCCCCATTCTGTATGTACTCTACTCAGTTACGGAGCCTCTTTGGCATTGGATCAGAGGGTTCATTAAAACTTCACAATATTTATTTAGATGAGACACTTTCTCCTCATTTCTGGATGTGATTTGGAGAACAGAAGATCAGAGTTTTATATTCTGTAAATAAGAAGGTCACAAGAGATGAAGCACACCATCAATTTAGATGAGGACAGGGAAGGAAATAGCCACGTGCTTTTGAAAGGAACCATTCTGCAACTTTTCTTAAACAAAAGGCAAGAGAGTATAATCTGTATGACTGAACGGATCTGGACCTTATTTCCTAGAATGCAAGACAGTGCTTAAACACTGTGCAACTTCACACTAGGCAACAATGATTGCAGCTAGACACTCAAGAAGGCATTAATCAAGCCAGCAAAATAAATTACTAAGTGCTGAATGGTGCTACTCAGACTGGCACCTGGATAAAAGTTCTCTCAATGAAAAAGACAATGAAACAGGTAGTTGACATGATTTTAGCACAACAAGTCACAGGTTATACCCCAGCACTTCTGTTGCTGAAATGATCAGTGTGCAAATGTGGTTAGCCCCTTTGACAGTACTCTCCTCCGATACGACACTCAAGTTTTAATACCAACATCTAATATAAGACTCAAGAGTCACAGATATATTTATTATGTGTGGAAAAAAATGAACTTCATTAACGGAAATAGGGTACACATAATTTTTGTGCTAAAGAATATTTTTCGTATGACTAGAATTCATATAGGGTATGATCATACCATATCAAAGAAAAACTTTGTACTCCTATAGACTGGTAAAGGTACACCTACACACATCTACAGACTGTAATTAGAGCTATAAAGTCGAGTGCAAAAATAACAGATTAACTTATCTCTTGTAATACCATTACATTTTTTAGTTTTGTGTGGTTGAAAGCATTGTTCAGACTTTACTTTTACAGGTCAGTCCAGCAAGGGAGTAGAATGCATGAAGCTGGCATGGGGTGTAGATTATTGCTGGTACACATATCACAAAAGTTTAGTCCACTGGTACACCAAAACAAATTGTTATGCAAAGCCCATAAGAACCAGTTTTACTGAACGGATTGTGTACTGCAGTCTAATTAAACATTATTACAAGTAAGTATCTATGAATGAGGATAGAAACCTGAAATTTGCAGTGTGTGTTGATCTTATACATTCAGCGTCATTTAAGAAGAGATTTTTCGAAATTTAACCCTTAAGGGAGTGAAATAGGGGATGAGAGGTTTTTTGAAAATATGTCGCTATTAGGGTAACATTGAAGCTAGACCTAAAAAATTGGTATTTGGTTTCTGGGCCAGAAATAAAGAAATATGTATTTCTGCATTTTTGGAAATTTAATCCCTCTGGATGTGAAATAGTGGCAGATTTTTTTAAAAAATAAACCGTTATTGAGGAAACTACTAAGGAATTTTTAAGTCTACATCTATGAAAATTAGGTATTTGATTTCTTGGTTAAAAATGAAAAAAAGCATGTGTTTCACTGTTTTCGGGAATTCAATCCCTAAGGGGGCCAGACTGATTCACTGCCTCGTTATCATCCATCCATCCATCCATCCATCCATCCATCCCTCCCTCCCTCCCTCCCAAACCACTAAGGACAGACACTTGAAATTTGGACAGGGTAGAGATCTTGTACCGTAGGCATCGTTTAAGGTATTGTTCAAAATTCCACTCCTAAGAGGATGAAATAGGGGATGAATGGTTTTGAAAATATGTAGCTACTAAGGCAATTTTGAAGCTACACCTATAAAAATTGGTATTTTGTTTCGTCAGATATAAAAAATATGTTTCTCATTTTTGGAAAATCTAGTAGGTGAAAGCTTTTTGAAAATAAATTATTATTAAAGAGCTACTACTGCATTTTAAAGCTACATCTATTAAAATTGGAATATGACTTATCCATCAGAAATAAAAAATAAAAGGTTTTATGAATATATTTCGTTACATTAAAAAAATTTGAAGCTAGATCTATTAATATTGGTATTTCATTCCTCGGTTAGAAATAAAGAAATATTTGTTGAGAGATGGAAGCTTCTAAGGAATATCACCACAACAATGCAAATTCCTGATTAATAAACACCTTGGGCTCTAGTTACCACAATCGCTTTTTGGTCAGAAGTACATTTGGAAAAGACCATGCTTCTGTGGCCTTAGTTAGTGTGGAAAGTTTAGGAGATGGTGCAATTTGCAAACAACATAAAAATTCGATTAAAAAAAAAAAAAAAAAAAAACAGACCATACAGTTTACGTGAACGAAGCAGTGAGCACAAAGATAGCCAATACCACTCCAAAAGCTTCTTATGCAGATCCTTTAACCCATTTATAAGACAGACTGTCAGTTACCCTAAGTACGAAAAACTAACAAGGGACATAAGTTCTAAACTAATCTGAAGTTACTTCAAAATTTCTACCTAACCGACAATACAATTGAACTTAACGTTAGTGGTACAAAACGGTAACCAGTAGCTCAGTATTAATTAGTTAACGAAGTCATCCTGAAACAGCAAAGAACAAAATCTTAAGTGCACTGCATTTTCCCACAAAAAGGATTTTTTTTTGACACAGCTAGTAAAGCATTACAATATAACACTTCAAGGAAATCTGTATCATGTTTTCATACTACAATTATTTTCCTCAGGGTCAGTTGCAAAAATTGTTCCCACAGGAATGTGTGTAATGGTTTTGTAAACCTGAAAATCTAGAACAGTAGAGCACCTGCACACCTGACGCATCATGAGGAGCTGCTGCCAGGTGACAAGGGGAGCTACTCTGTCTCAGACGAGAGTCTAGGTACCTGTGGCCATCGTAATCCCCTCATGGTGGATGACATCTTTGATCTTAATGTAATTAGGTCTTGCTGATCCATATACCACGCATCCATAGTGTAGTCAGAATTGTACAAAAGCTTTATAAACTGGAACAGACTCTGCTCCACGAGATATGTGACTAAGGTATTTTAAAATGATCAGTGCCTCGAGGTACCTTGTCTTTAGGTCACCCGAGTATAACAACAACAACAAATATGCATCCCAGAACCTTCACCAAATCTTTGAAATTTAAAACTGTCCCCTCATTTACACGTCAAGTATATTAAAAAAAACTACCTAAGTAAGAGTATGACTCACACTCCAAGGATCCTGCACAACTTAGTTATATAGGCTTTTATAAATAGTTCATCCATCCCAGGGATCGGCAATCTTGACACTTTTTGCCTGTTATCGATATCAATACTGGCAAGATATCAGTCCCAGGAATTCCAAAACTTTTTAAGTTTTAGATTTAAATTTTTTGTATAATTTCACATTCACTACTGTAATTTTCCTTTTATTTTATTAGTCTTGGAGTTATATTAACATTCTACACTAACTGGCAATGTGTTGAATTTGTCTGCTCTCATCCCTGTTGCAATAACTGATAAGATTTGATGGGAGTCTCCAGGAGAGAGTGTCTCCAGAGAAGAGAATGTTACAGCCAGCCATAGGGCTACTGCTGTCATGCAAATGCCAAATTGTTCTATGGTATGCTTCAATGGAATTTGCAATCTTATTCTAAACAATGGAAGTGCAATTCTGCATCAATTACCAGTATTACTTTGCTTTGAAATATTACAGATGCTATACGTGTCATAGGCACAGACTACCAGGGGATGTCAGACAGACAACAAAGTGATCCTATAAGGGTTCCATTTTTACCAACTGAGGTACAAAACCCCAAAAAGTGATGAGAATGGTTAAAATAAAACACACACACACTCTCTCTCTCTCTTTTCTGTTGAAAATTGGCATAAGTGGTAGATGATCTAATGGCTTTGCACTTAACCCCTTTTATGTTTTTATTTATCCATGTGATATTTCTCTATCAATGGCAATGCTGGCAGTGATGGATGTTTTGGCATGCTGTTTGTTGCTCTCTGTGACATTCTTGGTTGTGGTGTGAATGCCCTCTTGGCGTCTTTGGTATTCTGTGCAATTGTTTTGCTTGTTACCAAAATGGAAACAGTTGCTGTTTTGCAACTACACTTGAAGTAACGTGTAGTTTTGCTTACACTACAGGTCTGCATCTGCAGGACATGTCATCCATTATTACAGGTTCCCCCTGATGCAAATAACATTGTTAATGTCTGCAGATGCTGTGCTTTTTGACTCAGCATAGGATATCCTCTTGATTATTTTAATCTCCTGCACCCACCTTTGGTCCTGAAATATTTTGCAGCTTTATTCCATACTCCCTGATCACCACCACCATTAACAAAGCATTCTGGAAGAGAAAAAGACTCCCACTTCACCATATCTACCATATCACACACTGCTGGCAGGCAAGAGTTCTGTGGCTGTATCACTGAAATTTAAACATTGTAGGGGGTTAAAATCAAACAATGGAAAATCCAGGAAGGAATGTAACAATATTATGAGAAGGGAAGTTGCTACTCATCATACAGCGGAGATGCTGAGTCACAGATAGGCACAACAAAAAAAAAAGACTTTCACAGTTAAAGCTTTCAGCCACTGGCCTTTGTCAACAATAGACAGTAGACATGCATACACGCGCCACACACACACACACACACACACACACACACACACACACACGCGCGCTTTCAGTTGCCTGAGACAGCAGTCGTGTGTGTGTGTGTGTGTGTGTGTGTGTGTGTGTGTGTGTGTGTGCGTGCGCGTGTGTGTGTGTTTGCGCGCGCGCGCGTCCCCGCTATTTGGTGAGTAGCAACTTTCCTTCTCATAATATTATTGCAAAGGGGTTAGGAATATACGGCAACACTTTCAGTTCAAGGAATCCTGCCTTAATATACTCCAGTAAGTTCAGTGAGTTAAATACTGGAATAAAGGCATCAGTCTTTTGAAGCTTGCCATTGACACAGTTCATCATGTTTTGTTATCTCTGTTACTCCCTCAAGGTATCATTCCATCAGTTAGTCTTTTGGCTACATATTCATAATATTATATCAAGAAACCACACTTCTGCTTGACTTACGGGTATTATGCTTTTCTACCACTAAAAGTAATTCCCCAGCCTTCTTGCACTTAAGCAGCTGCTAAGCTTGTTTAGCACAGCTTGTTGTCGTTAATAACACCCATTTCCAAGCTTTTTTACTGATTCGGGTGATGTAGTGATTTATTCCAGTGCATGCTGAATATAAAAAAGGTGAGACATAATTGCTGGTAATTACTTACCTTCAGGAGACTAAATGTTTACTCCTGCAGACACACACACACGCACACACACACACACACACACACACACAGAACAAGTACAAGTGATGGCATTATCCTAGCTTTTGAAACAGCTATATGCTTCCTTGGATAAGAGAGAGGGATAAAGTAGTACAGAGTAAAAGGGAAAGATTGGTCATTCAGACTGCAGCATGAGAGGAACTCACCTGTAGTGAGGAGGATGAGGAGGAGGATGGACAAAGATATTCTCAATAAAGGTGGGTCCTTCTCATCATGGAGTCTGAGTGACCTGTCTTCCGCATTCTATCCCCTCTACTGCCCGACGAAGCATCTAGGAGTTCCAAAAGCTAAGATAATATCACCACTTTTACTTTCATGCGAGTATATTTCACTTTCTGGTGAAATACTGGCCAGATAATTTATCTCATATTTATTCACATATGGACATTATATATAATGATATGAGACAACACACTGCTGTGTTCAATTATATTGTTTACTACAATAGGCCTATTTCTGCATGACTGCCACCTTCAGGTCTATGGAAAGCACATAGTATGGTACAATATTTCAAATTTTAAAGCAGATAATTTAACTTTTATAGAATTGTGGTTGCTATGCACATCAGGCAGTCTTGATATCCATATGACATTGATGTCTCAGTTGCTGTCACACTACTGCATAAGTATGCTCCTTTGGTATTGATGGAGCTACATTAGGTTTTAAACTTTAGCTGGAGCAGATATTTGTGAAGATGTTGAATAATGAGAGTTTATTTCATAATGATGTTACTTGACAACTGTAGTGGTAGTTGAGTCAGCGATGTTATGTGGTTACAGGCTGCTTGCTTCTACGAGGGCAGTTCAATAAGTAATGCAACACATTTTTTTTCTGAAACAGGGGTTGTTTTATTCAGCATTGAAATATACCAGGTTATTCCCCAATCTTTTAGCTACACAACACTATTTTTCAACGTAATCTCCATTCAATGCTACGGCCTTACACCACCTTGAAATGGGGGCCTGTATGCCTGCATGGTACCATTCCACTGGTCGATGTCGGAGCCAACGTCGTACTGCATCAATAACTTCTTCATCATCCGCGTAGTGCCTCCCACGGATTGCGTCCTTCATTGGGCCAAACATATGGAAATCCGACGGTGCGAGATCGGGGCTGTAGGGTGCATGAGGAAGAACAGTCCACTGAAGTTTTGTGAGCTCCTCTCGGGTGCGAAGACTTGTGTGAGGTCTTGCGTTGTCATGGAGAAGGAGAAGTTCGTTCAGATTTTTGTGCCTACGAACACGCTGAAGTTGTTTCTTCAATTTCTGAAAAGTAGCACAATACACTTCAGAGTTGATCGTTTGACCATGGGGAAGGACATTGAACAGAATAACCCCTTCAGTGTCCCAGAAGACTGTAACCATGACTTTACTGGCTGAGGGTATGGTTTTAAACTTTTTCTTGGTAGGGGAGTGGGTGTGGCGCCACTCCATTGATTGCCGTTTTGTTTCAGGTTCGAAGTGATGAACCCACGTTTCATCGCCTGTAACAATCTTTGACAAGAAATTGTCACCCTCAGCCACATGACGAGCAAGCAATTCCGCACAGATGGTTCTCCTTTGCTCTTTATGGTGTTCAGTTAGACAACGAGGGACCCAGCGGGAACAAACCTTTGAATATCCCAACTGGTGAACAATTGTGACAGCACTACCAACAGAGATGTCAAGTTGAGCACTGAGTTGTTTGATGGTGATCCGTCGATCATTTCGAACGAGTGTGTTCGCACGCTCCTCCATTGCAGGAGTCACAGCTGTGCACGGCCGGCCCGCACGCGTGAGATCAGACAGTCTTGCTTGACCTTGCGAGATCACCGTAGACATTCTGCAAGCGCCTATGAATATCTGAGATGCCCTGGTTTTCCGCCAAAAGAAATTCGATCACTGCCCGTTGTTTGCAACGCACATCCATTACAGACGCCATTTTAACAGCTCCGTACAGCGCTGCCACTTGTCGGAAGTCAATGAAATTATACGAGACGAAGCGGGAATGTTTGAAAATATTCCACAAGAAATTTCCGGTTTTTTCAACCAAAATTGGCC